>NC_092641.1:61018653-61156153 GCF_039555335.1 Amphiura filiformis
ATAATAGAGATGTTCTGCGGTAAATATTTACTTGAAATTGTATTTTCTTAAGCATCTGCAAAGCGTCTATGACCATGACATTTATATCATTTAAGCATTCTTTGATATTATTTTGAAGCCATAGATTTGTTGTGAACTTACGTATTTTTTTTTCATTTACCTGTTTACCTGTTTACGTGAAAAAAAATCAAGATCACAGGTGGTACATGTCTTGACAATTTGCTTTTAAGCAACCAAAATTATCTGTCGTTGATGTTAAGTACTCATCGTCAAAAACACAGACCACCCCTGGGGGATGCACTATACCTACAATACTAGCTACCCTGGCCATTGCTGACTGACTTGGCGTGCTACTGTGCGTAACCGTTGAATGTTGTATGAAAATAAATTCTGATCCCGGGGATTTCTGGAAAGCAGAGAGTTTATTATGATCTAGAACATCTCGTAAGTGCAATGCTCGACTACGTTGATGCTCTCGACACGACGGGGCTATATATGCATAAGGCGAGTGGGTTAATGCTGAAATATTGAGTCGTAAAAATTGAAAGATGATTGTACGAAAATAGAGATTTTTTGTGTTTGTGTGTCCAAAGGAACAGACAATGCCTGTTCAATTGATTACTCATGCATGAAATATATTTGAAAAAAAGTATAATAAAAAATGTAAAATGCATCATTAAACAATTATTTCAAAGATACTTTAGTTAACACGCATAACGTTATTCACAAAATCGTATTGTCGTGCACACCCCTCCCTTGAAATACAATTTTCAGCATCAGCTTTTCCTCAATATTGCTTTGGCTATATAGTAATAACCAGTAATAAACCGCCGTATTTTTATTATACGTTGGAAGTATCCGGATGGGATATTTTCTTGCACCAATGTGGTAATATATCCTCGTACCCATCTGGTTCGTCGATTGTTTGCCTTTTTCCGCATCCCTATATTGTAATTTAGTCGCGTGGCCCAGTTATCTCAATTTCTGCATGTACAGTTTTCAATGGGTTAAGAAGCATATGCAAAAGCTCTTCTCTCATAAAAACCCTAGGAGCGATCGGAAACGCTAGTTCCGATTTGTAGTATACGAGAATACGTTGTCGGTATGCTCATAGTTGCGATGATGGGTATATGTTTATTTAATGTATATTGGATTGGAATTAAGATCTTCGAGTTGAATTGAATCTTGAACGATATTCATGTGCAAGCTAGAGATCCACTAGATTACAACCAAAAGCCCCTTGATATTGAAAAAAAAATGTGTGTTTTTGTCGGGTCAAAACAGAAGCATAATAATTTTTTTCGGTCCCAGCGAGATACTAGACACCGCCATACGTAGACTTGAAAATTATCTGACGTCATTTCTACGCAGATGATACCAGTACGGATTGGTCCAAACAAGCTGTTTCACGGACTTCTCGTCTAATGACGTCATCAGTGCTCCGTAGGGTGATCAGAACGAAAATTTACAAGGGGGTAAATATTGGAGTAGCGTAGATGAAAAAGAAAAAAGAGATATGGGAAAATGAGCTATATATAATCTCGTCTTTTTTATTACATGATGTAGCAAACTTGAAGTCAAGTAGCTTTTAAAATAGGAGATTTGAATCCGATGCACGAGTATTCAACCTAGCGATAAAAACGGCGTAACAACATTGACTGTAGAAAAGGTGCAAATTTGTTCTTAGTATTTTCTAGATGAGTTGGCGATATATTCGTGCAAACAATGCCGTATTGACTCAAGATCTTGACTCTCTTAGCGTTATAAGCTCTTGTTGGAATAAAGGAGATGTAGTGAGGAATAGGGCAACGGGTTAAGATGAAAAAATAGTTATCCAGATGAGACGAACGAATCTGTGAAAGAGATATTGATTTACTTCGAAGTGTGGTCTTGCTAGGGAGTTGATTATCAGGGAGTTGTTCTCGAAAATTATGCTACCAAGAAAGCGAGACCAATTGGGACTTCTGGGAAAATAACTCCTCAGTGGAAAGTGTGAATATAAATCAAAGTATCAAAACCGTGATGACAATTCCGAAAACCAACACAGGTATTACCAGGCGCGTATCCAGGAATTCGTAGACCGGGGGGCGCAAAATAGATCTTTGTAAAATATCATATGGCGAAGCGGCCATCCCGGAGCGCTTGCGCGAGGCAGGGGGGTGTCTGAGGGAGGGGGATGTGCCCCCTCAGAAGTGAGAAACTTGTACAAAATGAAGACCTAATTGAAGCCATTTGGTGGACCATTTCTGTCATTATTGTGTAAAATTTGAGTTTGAAAAAGCCTAAAATTCGCGAAAAGACGGCCCAATTGAAGCCATTTGTGGACAAGTTTGGACTTTTATTGTATGAATATTGGTTTATAATTATGTACCCATGAAGTTGCGCATGCAGGGGGTGTCTGAGGGGGATGTGCCCCCTCAGAAGTGAGCAAATTTTGCAAAATGAAGACCTAATTGAAGCCATTCGGTGGACTATTTTTGCACTATTAGGCCTATTATGTAAAATTCCGGGGTAAAAAAGTTTGAGAAAGAAACTTTTGGAAAATAAATACCCAATTGAAGCCATTTGGTGGACCATTTTGTCACTATTATTGTGTAAATGTTAGTTTGAAAAAGCCTAAAATTTGCGAAAAGACGGCCCAATTGAAGCCATTTGTGGACAAGTTTTGACTTTTACAAATTGTATGAATTGTTGGTTTATAATTATGTACCCATAACGTTTCGCGTGCAGGGGGTGTCTGAGGGGGATGTGCCCCCCTCAGAAGTGAGAAACTTTTACAAAATGAAGACCTAATTGAAGCCATTTGGTGGACCATTTCTGTCATTATTGTGTAAAATTTGAGTTTGAAAAAGCCTAAAATTTGTGAAAAGACGGCCCAATTGAAGCCATTTGTGGACAAGTTTGGACTTTTATTGTATGAATTATTGCTTTATAATTATGTACCCATGAAGTTGCGCATTTTTAAATTTTTTAATTTAAATTTGAAAAGGCCGAAAATTTGCCAAATGACGGCCCAATTGAAGCCATTCGTGGACAAGTTTTGACCTTTATTGTATAAATTACCCGGTATTGCTGTATACATGTAAACATAAAGTTGCGTACGCAGGGGGGGGTGTCAGAAGAGAGAAACTTTTGCAAAATGAAGACCTAATTGATGCCATTTGGTGGACCATTTTGGCAATATTATTGTGTAAAATTTTTAGTTTGAAAAAGCCGAAAATATCAAATTTGCGAAATGACAGGCCAATTTTGAAGCCACTTTTTTTTTACTGTTATTGTATTTGGTTTAAACATCATCAAGTGCTGGGTATTAAATACAGAAGCGAAAACGGGCAGTTGTTTATATACGCAGGGGGTGTCTTGAGGGGATGTTCCCCCTGAGAAGTTTTGAAATTTGGAAAATGAAGGTCCAATTGAAACCATTTGGTCCATCACTTTTACACTTTTATCAAAAACAAAAAGGGCCCGAACTCAAATTGTAAAATTTTAAATGTTACATTTTAGGCCTAAGACTTGCGCAATTAAAGCATGCATTGATCGATGTTGAATTGAAGTCAGCGTGGAGTCCGCCTTATGCCTACTGACTTTGGTGACAAAATGTGACGGGCCCTATCGGCGGGCCCGCCGTAAGTTTTCACATGCTTTTGGGCAGAGGACCCGCCTTCAAGCAATGCCTAAAATAATCACAGACCTATATAAGCCTATATAGCCTTCGGGCGAAACGGACCGTAGTGAACATGGAATAAATTTGTTTCTTTTAATGTTATCATACACGCTCTCCTTCACAGGATCGAGCATTTCTCTCGTATTTGATCACCATATCCCGTCCAGCTCACTTTGGGCGCCCATTCCTTTTTTAAAGGAATTTTTATTAATGAAAGAAGAAACACAACTTTATGTATAAGCCTATATTACATTATATAGATTGACCCTATTGCGGTTTAGGCATGGGCCTACTATAGGCCTACGTGCAATTTTTCTCCTTTCCTCTTTCCCTGAATCCGCGCCTGAACGGTATCATTAGTTACAACTAGTAACTGCTCAAAAATGCTCAAAATATTATACTTGCCCGCCCCCCTGACAATTTATGCCATAGGCATAGGCCTACAATTAAGTGTGCTCTCAAAGCGTCAGGGTGGCCAGCGTGCTCAGAAAGTAAGGCCCCCTATCACAAAATATAGGCTAGTATAGGGCTATCTATAGTCGCATAAGGCCCAAATTGACTTCTATTTTGAAGCCTGCAAAATAATGCCCCGTTCTCCTAGTTCGATCTCTCCTCTTCTCTCTCTCTCTCCTCCTCCTTCCCTCTCTCTCTCCTTTTTTTTTTTTTTTTTTTTTTGAGTACCCGGGAGGCGCGCGCCCGTTCAAAAAGGGCTAAATACGCTACTGGGTATTACAATGCATGGGGTAAGCCCGGGGGAGGGGGGGGGGGGGGGGTAGGCGGTTAACGCAGGAAAATTAAGCGCACTCTCACCATGCTCATTTTCTTAGTTTGAATTTTTCCCACTATATACTACATAGAAATATTTTTGACCCGAAAATTGGGGGCCGAAAACATTGTGACGGGTCACTTTCTTAATAATGACCTCTTGTATGATGATCACTGATGGTACGTGCGGAGAAAGCCTGCCGTGGAAAAGAAACGCCAAAGAGGACAGGTCCCGGGGGCTCATCACCAATTTGTTGGTGGGTATGCTCCCTCGGAATTTCGAGGTGGGGGTCTTTGGAAGCTGACGGTGTACCGGGAAAAGGGGGGTCTTTCGGAGCTACGAACGGTCAATATCAATGATCTTTCTTGGCTTTATGGTTGAAAATCGCAATGAGAAATTTAGGGGTCTTACAGACCTGAAATAATCAAAATCAAGGGTCTTTCAGAGCTCTGTTTGGTAAAATTCAGGGTTCTATGGGAACTGTGCAGTGCAAAAACAGAGGTCTTTCCGGGGGAGCATAGGCCTACGCATAAGACAGGTTTGGGTTTGTATCGCAGTAGCCCTTGCCTTCATACGTAGAAATAGGTTACACACGTGCGTAGCGTAAAGCAAGTTAATAGTAAACAACGCAATCCATCATCAAAGTGGCTTCAATTTAAGAATGACACTTTATAGTGAAAATGCATCACCATCGCGTAGGTATACGGGTAATAATATATTGAAAGGGGAATATATGCGTTGTGAAAGATGTCGTTTTATTCTCTCTCTCTTTCATCATCTGATCATGTTAATCAAACATTTGACATTGTCGTGCTTTACGTTTATCCCAAGAAACTTGATTATCATCGTCTTTCTTTCCCTTTCCTTCTCATTCTTTTCTTCTCCTCATCTTGCTTCTTCTTCCTCTTCAAATGGCACAGCCATGTATGGCTTATTTATTTATTTTATTTATTTATTTGTTTGTTCGGGATTTTGACAACCCTGGATAACCCAAGAAAGCCTCTATTGAAGCTTATTTCCATTGGGGTCCATTTGAATACCGGGACGGGTTGGGAACAGTCAGGGGTTAACACCCTACTCTTTTCGAAACTGGCTGTGAGATACATGCACAGGTATGGCTCTCTGCACACGGGACCGACGGCTTAACGTCCCCTCCGAAGGACGGAGTCGAGTACTTTCAAGATTCATTTACCCAATTCTAAATGAACCATGGGGAGAGCGGAAGTTTGAATTTAATCTACAGATGTTGCCAATTAATTTCAGACTTTTTTTTTCCAAGTCAATATCCCAGCAAATCAGCGCCACCGCTGGGAATTAAACCCGGGACCTCATGCACTAAAGGCAAGTACCCTAACCATTGCGCCACGCTCTCCTTATCCGTGTTCTATAAGCTGCATATCCTATCAGCGACTGCTATACCTTGTTTCGGAGTTTCAAAAGAAGTACATGCATGTGCAACCTGACTGCTTCAAAATAACCCGCCAAAGTCATGCAGGTAACTCCGAGGTCGTGCATTGAATTGGTTTGAGTGAGGAATACTACGGGAACCAGCGCCTTTTGTTAGAAGTCACACGTGAGTGAAGTGGATAACCTCTGTTGGGGTAGTGATGGGATTGCTTGAGTGAGGGGCAATGCAGGGTGTGACGAGGAGGCACCTTTGGAACATGTCAAACTCCGATTGGGTGGGGTGGGTGTCCACGTGCCTCTGTGATGCCGCCCACTGTTCTTTTCCTCCTGCTGCAGTTTTATAGGTTTCATTATTTCATGATTTTCATCCCACTGGTACGGTATCCGGTATATTACCTGTTGAGATAGGCTTATGGCAGGATAGTTCTGTGACAGTGCATGGGCTATATATAGAATCTTCCCATTTGTTGAGCATCTCCCATTTAGTGTGCATAACAGTGAGATATACGCCCGAGAATTGAAACATATTTAAGTGTATTTAAAAAAAACCTTTTCACTCTTTTATGCGCAATAAACCTAGCACGTGACTGTGAGTTTGTCAACAAATTTAAAAACCGATTTTGGCGCCCAGCCACTGTCTTAAATACGTCGTTGTGACGAAGATTAATCAGTGTTAGAGGCAGATAGTCTACGTCGTATATATCCCATGGTATAATAAATGGCTTCTGTGAATAAAGTGCGTTAACTTAGCATAGCCACGACTTATGCCATCAAACATCTCCGATTCGGGTAAGATCTCCGAAGGTGTAGAAGACAGAGATGTCTCAACCCTCCCGCCATGTTTTTATTGTATGCAGAAAGCCAGAATGAAAGAGACAATAGGCCTATTTAGAAAGAAATGAAAGACAAAAAAGGCAACATCTTGTTTATCCATTGTATGTTAAATCAAAGATACTCCTGTTGAGTATCTTTGGTTAAATGGACTCTTTTCTGTGAATTGAAGAAAGTGCGTGAACTTCTTAGCATGGTCATCAATTATATCGCACTTAATCATGGCTCTGCGTGCTATATAGCCATGCGCTTCAACGGGAAAAGTTTTAAGTTTTGAAATATTTTCTCGAAATATCAAGAGCTATCTGAAGAACTACTGAACCATTGCTAGGCTTGTTTGTACTCATTTTAATGCATTTTTCATGCTTATTCCAAATATGGTCATGAGAATTTACATTTCTGGAATTTTTGAAATTTTTTTGAAACATGTCGTCTGCAGTCGACACCCGCGTGAAGAGAATTAAGATGCTGAAAGCATCCGTGATTCATGGAAAACTCCAAGGTGGGATAATATTGGGGACGTCTTAAAGACGTCTCCAGCCAGGTTTATATTGTAAAATGAAAGAAGATAGTGATTATACTGACTGGAAAGCCAACAATAAATTAAACGTTTTATTTATGATAAATGGATTTTTCTCCTTCTTGAGAAGAAAGTACTTAAATTTAGTATGGTTATCAATCACACTGCAAATGTTCCCGAACACGTGACGCCTCTCAGACGCGTCCGAGGTGTTCATAATTGTCTCTTTAGAACACTAGTGTATTTGAAAATATGATAAGCCTTGCACATTAGTGTTCTTTTAGTATAATGTAGAACACATCGTATTGATCAGACATGTCACAAGTGTTCTGAATGATTATATTGAATACTGGTATTCAAAAATGGAACGGATGAGCAGATAGAGGCGTTGGAGAGCTGCGACGTGTCAGCGAGAAATACACGGTGCTCCTTTGAAGGAGGGATATAAGTAACAACAACAATGGCGATGAAACGTGGAAACGCTTCCGGGAAACGCTATAACAAACTGTCTTTTCCAAGACAAATGGGATGATAGTGAGAGTAAATTCGAAGGATTTAGAGAAGAATGAAATTCAGGGCAACTTTGGGAGCGACTCGGAGCCCGTATATCTGTGGACAGCGATGAACAAGCATAGGAGAGACACAAGAGGGTGACTATGGCCGAGCGATTTTAATCGCAGGAAAATCGCATTGAAATGCGTTGCGCTGTCAGCCGGGAGATACGATCGGCGAGGGTTCGAGCCTTGGGCTTGCCTTAGGTGAAAACTCTCTGATTTCATCTCTCGGAATTCTTCGGAACACCGCCATTATCTTGTTTATACTACCATGTATTTGTTTATTGTCGAGTAATGAGATTTTGAAAATGTATAAATAAAGGTTGAACACCAGCATTCTGAAAATCAATGTTTGAACACGTGTCATGTGTTAAAAAACTGTTACATTTCTTTCATGTGTCCGAGGTGTTCATAGATAGTAATTTTGAACACCAGAGTTTAAAGGATTAGAACATGTTACACTAGTGTTCTGAGGTAATAACACCTGTGTTCTCTACATTAACACTAGTGTTCTCTAAATAAGTTGAACACGTGTCATGTGTTAAAAAACTGTTACATTAATGAACGCGTTCCATGTGTTCTGGCCAATTTACAGTGCACGTGGCACCTTAAGATACTGACAGTTGAATGCATTCGTGATTCAAAGGTAGGAGAACATTAGAACGCTGTTTCGACTTCTGACTATCCCCGCCCCCATAGATTGTATGTAAAATGAAAGAAAAAACGTTGAAATGATACGTGCAGATGCAAAATAATAATAATACCAAAAAAAAAAAATAATAATAAAAAAAAAATAAATAAATAAAAATAAATAAATAAAAATAGGCCTAAATGAAAAAAAAAATTAAAAAAATAAAATAAAATAAATAAAATAAAATAAATAAAAATTAGCTTGCACATTTTGACCAATTTGTAAAGTTGTTTTACTGTAGACACGTTGTACAACACGTGTAATATATTGATAACTGTATATTTCTGATAACACCAATACCAGGGATGTTGTTATGAAGGAAAAAAACCCAGAAACAAATAAAGCTAAAAAAAAATGGGTTTATACTGGATTAGAGCATGCATTTCGTGTTCATTCGTTAACACATAAATATTTTTCACAAGAAAAAAGAAGAAAAAAAGAAAAAAATCAGCTATCACCAAGTTAATGAATCACGATCTTCTGGCTTTTTAGCAGCGAAAATGTCAGGATGGAAACAAACAAATAAAGCTTAACAAACAAACAAGAACCGTAAAACCTCGTGTACAAGCATATAGAGTGCTTACTGCTTCTGATGAACGCTAAATTAATCCAGACACCATTATGGAGTTTGAGCAAATAAATTACAAATAATAGTATTATTGTAAGACAAATCTATTGTATTTGCATATTTACGCTGGTTTCGTATTAAATTAGCTATCATAAAAATACTATATGCTTGTAGATGAGGTTTTACGGTATATCGTGTTTATCCGTTAAGTCAGCACTTTACGTTAATCAGAAAAATAGGTTTTGCAAACTGTTGACGAAGAAGAATAAAAACCTATCTTCAGTAGATAGCGTATAATCTTAAATACAGTTTGTAAAATGGTGGTGGCACAGAGATGAAATATATACCCCGATATGATGTTATATTTACCGTAATATAAAGATCATTTGTCCATAATATTTAAACCATACTGTTGTCCTATATCAACATGTACATGTATATAGATTCTCTACAGCGGAATGTGCAAACATCATTTTACTTGAACAAATTCCACGATGAGGTTTTAAAAGGATGAACTTCCAATGAAGGTTGCATTATTCAACCCACTCGCTGTGTATGGCAGATAGAGCATCATGCGAGATTTCAACAGGTTAAATCATGGATGTGATTTTGTTTATCCCAACTGCCATGTGCACGTGTCGACGTCCCAATTCAAGAATGTTCAAAGTCAAGAAGCTGATAAATTTAGAAAGTAATACCACATTTATAAACAAGAAATGTTTTTGTTTTGTCCCAAAAATAGCTACCTCCGTGCGTGATTAGACTCCTTGCGTGAGCACAATTAAGAATTGAGTCTATTTTTAGTGTGAAAATCAAGTAAATCAACCTTTTCTGACAACGCGCTCGAGATGTATCAATACTGTGACGGGTATTTTTAGAATCAGGACCGGCACGATTACGTCATCAAGTCGAAGAGCTCTTCACTGTCAAACATTGCAAAGGAGAAATAACTTGCAGTGTAAAGTATTTGAAATCAGAAGTTGGAAAACATCAGTGATATTTGATTTTAGTACGTGTTATGTGATGTATCTTTGTGATGGGATGATGATGATGACGACGATGATGATGATGATGATGATTTTTGTGGGAAGTAAAAAACCATGGCGCATCAGAACGAATAGACTACGTGCCAAAGATAACATTTCATCTTAAATGATTCCTAGCATGTAGCTTGGTTATAAGCTGATCTGATGATAACACGACTGATGATGATGATAGTGATGAGGATGAAGACAATGACGACGATGATGATAATAAGGAGGATGAAGAGATGATGGAAAGGAAGAGGACCAATAACAGCATACTTATGGTAGCATGTTAAGATGGTATATAAAAATGATTATAGCAATTTGATACGATCGTGCTATCTACTGAAGATAGCACATCGTGCTATCTACTGAAGATATTACAGAAGATAGCATATCGTGCTATCTACTGAAGATATTACTGAAGATAGCACATCGTGCTATCTACTGAAGATATTACAGAAGATAGCATATCGTGCTATCTACTGAAGATATTACTGAAGATAGCATATCGTGCTATCTACTGAAGATATTACTGAAGATAGCACATCGTGCTATCTACTGAAGATATTACTGAAGATAGCACATCGTGCTATCTACTGAAGATATTACTGAAGATAGCATATCGTGCTATCTACTGACGATATTACTGAAGATAGCATATCGTGCTATCTACTGAAGATACTATTGAAGCTAGCACATCGTGCTATCTACTGAAGATAACACGTCGTGCTATCTACTGAAGATAGCATATCTTTCTATCTACGGAAGATAGCACATCTTGCTATCTACTGAAGATAGCACATCTTGATATCTACTGAAGATAGCACATCTTGCTATCTACTGAAGATAGCACATCCTGCTATCTACTGAAGATAGCACATCTTGCTATCTACTGAAGATAGCACATCATGCTATCTACTGAAGATAGCACATCTTGCTATCTACTGAAGATAGCACATCTTGCTATCTACTGAAGATAGCACATCGTTCTATCTACTGAAGATAGCACATCATGCTATCTACTGAATATAGCACATCTTGCTATCTACTGAAGATAGCACATCGTGCTATCTACTGAAGATAGCACATCGTGCTATCTACTGAAGATAGCACATCTTGCTATCTACTGAAGATAGCACATCGTGCTATTTACTGAAGATAGCACATCTTGCTATCTACTGAAGATAGCACATCGTGCTATCTACTGAAGATAGCACATCTTGCTATCTACTGAAGATAGCACATCTTGCTATTTACTGAAGATACCACATCTTGCTATCTACTGAAGATAGCACATCTTGCTATCTACTGAAGATAGCACATCGTGCTATCTACTGAAGATAGCACATCGTGCTACTACAGAAGATAGCACATCGTGTTATCTACTGAAGATAGCAATGTCATAACGTGTATGCACGGTATAATGTGAAAATAAATAAATAATAAATAAATAAATAAATACAAGTTTGGCAACCTGTAAACAAAGTTCTCTTTATTTTCATAATATCCCCACTGTGTTGTAATTTTCTTTTTCTTATTTCTTCTGAAAGAATCCATTAACGATATTGGGTAGGCGTGGTAGAAAATGAAAACGTATGTCAATGAAAACGTATGTCTCCGGAGCTAGGTGTTATAAACATCCTGTTAATTTCATAGCAAGGCATGCAGGATATGACTTAGTGTGTGCCTCACCTTGATTGCCAAGAAATGAAGAAATATTAATCGTGGTTTTAAGAAAAACAAAGTGATTCTAAAATGACCAGTCAACCAATGTCCCCGATAACAATTGAAGACGAGTTTCACGGATGTGACTCGAATTTTTGTGTGAGTAGAAACTTTGCTTGTGTGAATAAGTTTAAATTAACCTGTAATCACGACTCTAAAATGACTCTAAAAAGGACAATGCCCACAACACTATACCAATCATTAATTTTTAATCATGTTTTTTTCACACAACATGTGCATTACGCCTTCCGCAAAAATGTCATCAGCCATCTATAAGTACATATTAATGAAGATCCACTACTGATAGGGCACTTTATCAGCTATCTACTGCTGACAGCACTTTCACTTCATCAGCTATCTTCTGCTGATATGATGTAACTTTATCAGCTATCTATACTGCTGATACCACGTTACTCTATCAGCTATTTATACTGCTGATAGCACGTAGCTCTATCCGGGTTTATTTACTGCAGCTGGTATATAGGACACCACTTTATCAGCTATCTACTGCTGATAGCATCAGGTATATCTACTGCAGCTGATAGGACATAACTTTATCAGCTTTCTACTGCTGAAAACATGTAACTTCATCAGCTATATAGCCTGTAACTCTATCAGGTATATCTACTGCAGGACATAACTTAATCAGTCATCTACTGCTGACAACAGGTAACTCTATCAGGTATATCTACTGCAGCTGATAGAACATAATTTTATCAGCTATCTACTGCTGATACAAGTAACTCCATCAGGTATAGGGCAATTCCACACCAAAGTGGACATGAGAAAAAAATTGAAAAATGCTTAGAACTTTGAAATTACAAATGCTACAATGACACATTTGGTATCAGATGAAAGAGTTCAATGTGCTCTGTCATTTGAGCTATCTTACAGATAATTAAAAATATGTTTACAATGAAATTTCTTCAAAAACCTGTTTTTGGCCAAATTTTAATGATTTTTAAAGAAAAACTGCCTTACTTTGGATCCAATTTACACATCCTCATTAAGATGTTGTTACATGTTTTTGGTACAAAATAGCTCAGTGAGAGTTGAAAGTTTTACATACTGTGGTGTTTTTCATGATTTTTGTATTTCTTATGTATTTTATTATCCCCTAAAATTTAGTAAACCTTTTGTCCTTCCGTTACTGTCCTTCCGTTACCATGGCTAATCCACTTAAGGCATTGTAATTATATTACCGAAACACATAATTTCAAATGAAAAGTGATATTAAGTAGCTACCACTCAAAGGATTACATTTCCCACCTTGAAAACAATGTTGCCTTACAAAATTTACATAATTTATGCGAAAGAAATTTAGGTAAAAAATCCATGTCCGTTTTACCGTCCTTCCGTTACCGAGCTCATTAATATTCATATTTCATACACGAAAGGTATTTCTGTGAAAAAAAGATGTGGAATTTGAAGGTACTCAGTATTAGTAATGAAATGGTAACATTTGTTTGATATTTCTAATAAAGGTGTTTTTGATTCACAAGTTTGAAATGTTGTTTTAGAGTGCAAATGTCCTTCCGTTACCGTGGAATTGCCCTATATCTACTGCAGCTGATTGGACATAACTTAATTAGATATCTACTGCTGATAGCACATAACTTTATCAGCTATCTATACTGCTGATAGCGCATAACTTTATTAGCTATCTACTGCTGATAGCACATAACTTAATCAATTTTCTAAACTGCTGATAGCAAATAACGTTATCAGCTATATCTACAACTGATAGCACATAACTTTCATTTGCTATAGTTGATAGTACACAACTTTGTCAGCTATCTACTGCTGATAGCACCCAACTTCATCAACTATATGCTGCTGATAGCACACGACTTCATCAGCTACCTACTGCGGATAGAACAATAGCTTTATCATCTATCTACTGCTGATAGCACATGACTTCATTCGTCATATCTACTGCTGATAGCACATAACTTGATCAGCTATATCTGCTGCTGATTCCATAAACTTTATTATATATATCTACTGCTGACTTAATCAGCTCTCTGTGACTGCTGATTACATGACATCATCAGCTACCTACTGGTGATAGCACTGAATTTCAACTATCTACTGCTGATAGCACACGACTTCATCAGCTATCTACTTCTGACAGCACGTTACTTCATCAGCTACCGGGGTATCTTCTGCACATAGCACATGACCTTATCCGAGCTATCTACTGCTGATAGCACATAAGTTAATCAGCTATCTACTGCCGATAACACAGCTTCATCAGCTATCTACTGCTGATAGCAAACTTAGTCTAATTCGTCAGCTATCTACTGCTGATAGCAAACTTGGTCTAATTCGTCAGCTATCTACTGCTGATAGCAAACTTAGTCTAATTCGTCAGCTATCTACTGCTGACAGCACACCCATTTATTATCTACTGTTGATAATATGAATGGATTAATTTACTTGTTAGAGTTCTCTTATCATTGTACCACTTCATAATCAAGTCCTGTCTGTCAGAGAATCGCATCAAAAATGGAGGTCACAGACTGAGTAAATATTTTTAATCACTTCATTTGTATAAATAATACAAAATATTATTTGATTAAACATAGCCCAAAATATGTTATGATATCATAACATAATGTACAGCTGTTATAATACTATGTTGCATTTAAACTTATGCGTCATTAAGCGTTGTGATAATGTCACCGACCCGATTTTATACTTCAATCCACCCATTAGTAATTTGGGTTAATTTAAGAACAAATTTCTAACCAAGTTACCGAGTTTAGGTTGTTAAAATATTTGACCTAATATAAATGTTCATAGCGTTTTTCACTGACGTTTTTGGCGTAAATAGATTGACGGTTCTATTCTGCTACAAATATTTGTAGTTTAAAAAGGATCATTGGACAAAATTGTTACAACTATGAATATAATATGTTCGGGTAATTTTTATGTCGAATATACGCGTCGTGATTAGTGTTCGTTTACAATTTAAATGAATAAATGATGTAGATGATAATTATAATAGCTTAAGTTTCCGACGCCTTTATTCAGTCATGCAATATTTAGCGTCTGATTTTAAAGGCCAAAGATTCCACAGTAATTTACCAGATAAGTCGATACATGCGTTAATTTGAATGATCATGAAGTAATGCACAAATATACGTATACAGTGTTAATTTATATTTACGCAACTTATTGTCTCTGATAACCTTTTATACACAAATGAATCTCGCAGATAATGTTACGCATTTTCGTCATTGTTCGTCGCGCGACCGCTCATATTTCAAATATTTATTCATTTATTCATTTCATCTTGTAATTGTAAATTATCTATATATCTATCTATCTATATATATATATATATATATATATATAATATTTGAAAAGCATAAATTAACGAAAATGTCCACTCATACCAACCACACTCCACTGTTGTGTTTATAAACAGACACACAAGAGTCAGGGCAAAATACGAGTGTAAAGAGTTAGTGTAATTACGTCATGCCAGTGACATCCACGCCGCAACAACAAAAAAGACAGACGACTCACGGCTGTTTACGTGATGCGTTACCATGACAACCAATCACTGTATCCCCATTTCTAGTTTCAACACAACTGAATGAGTTTGGCTCGTCTCATCACTCACGTTAGTGGAGTTGTAACTGCGTTGTCTATCGTCAGATGTGTGCCATTCATGCTTAGGGGTGTTATACCTGATGCACGGTATAGCAACCACGGGAGAACTGTACTACCCATTCAGTGATACAATTTTACCCGGTGGAAGATTTCTCCGAAGAATCTAGCATCAAGGAAACGTGGGGGTTACGGTATTACGAGTGCAACAGTCAGGAACTACTCCCACTTGTTACTACTACTAGTGTACCACTTCTACCATCGGTGTTGAATCCACCATTACCACATCGCTGCTACTGGCTTAATCCTGCATCTCCCGGAATGTACACTCCACTGCCTTAAGAGCGTGATCCGCTGAGCTGAACTATGGCTGTACGTTTATACTACTTATTGTTTTTATTTCCTATTGTAAATCACATGTTGTATCTTGTCTTAAATATTTACACTTTTCCGGTTTGTAAACACCTTTTTTGCTCCATAACAAACACGAGGAAGCCCTTGAGCTTCCGCGTGCATGGGCAGGTAGCGACCCGCCGTAGCTTGTCTGATGAATGGTATATACAGTGTATTATGATTAATGTTTTCATATCCGCTATGATATTTCTGGCTTTAGGCAGTGTTTATATTACATGACTTACATTTAACCTGGTAGTACCATTTTGATGTGTTTAACAAATATCTGTATAGGGTCACGCGTAGTCGAAGTCTTGTATTTGTAGTTCATGCATAGTCTGATTTATATCCAGTGATATGTTGCTGTCTACTGAAGATAGCAATACACCCTTGGTATTGCTGGCAAGGCCAATTTGCAGTGTAAATACTCAGTGAGTTGCTCATTGTGCGAGGGAAGACTGAAGGACATATTTTGCTAGCTACTGAAGATAGCAATATATCCATTGTATTATTATTAACTGTCTACACCTAATTATATGTATATCGAACTCATGTGCTATATCTACATACTTGTATTGATTGATTTAATAGCTATTCTTCTCGGTAGATATAAAGTGTTTTCCCTTTGAACAAATATATCGTCTTAGTTGCTATCTACTGAAGATAGCAATTTACTCGTTGTGTTCAGTTCGCATTCACTAATGCATTTTGGTTAATATGGCTATCTACTGAAGATAGCAAGAAATCACAATTAAGCTGATAGGTGAGATACGTCAATGAGTAACAGTTTCTCAGGTTTGCAAATAACATTCGTGCATCTAATGCATTGTCGCTTTCTGCTGCTTTATATATACGGATACCTTTTGAAAGGAACATTTAACGTGTTGGTGTATTTGTAGCGATCATTGTATATACTTACTCTTTAAAACACTTATCGCTTTGTACGCTAGAAAGTGTCAGGCCGGCCATAAAAACAAGTTGCCTCATTGCCTGCTATGTGACTTTTCGTACTATCCATTGAGTATATAACTATAGGCAGTGCAGAGAGAACTGTACGTTCTATAGCTTTTGGTGATTGGTGAGCCTTGTAGCATGGAACAGGTGAATGTATATACTTAAATCTTTTAAAAGAAAACTTTATAATTTTGTTGTTCTAGTACACTAGAATCACTATGATACAGCTGTAATTCCCTAATGCACACTGCACTAAGCCACGGTGTGAATCTTAATTTTCACAATTGGTAAGCGACAGCAAGAGATATGCATTTCATTTATGTTAGTGACGCAGGTACCGTGCTTATTTTGTTAGAAAGGTCTTATTAAATAGTTCAATTATACAGTTACCGATCAAGGTGTTGTTGAACCATGGCGTGTCCTGTGCGGTCATGCGACTTTACTAATTTTGCCTTTGAGTAAGATGTTATAGTGTTTACAAGACAAAACAATTCATGACCAAACTTATTACGTAGTTAAAGACATTCTATTTTTAGGTAATACTTGTATTTTTATCCATGTAACCGTCGGCTATTAAGAGGGCTCTTTTTTGACTGGTTTTGTGATTAAAAGTGCGTCAGTGTCCATGTCATCGATAGCATTTCATTATTACGTGAAGTTGGTATATATCAGTGGTATTGTGTGTTACGTTCGTGATGATCAAGGATATATCAATGTAATGCTAACTGAAACGGGTTTGATGCGATTATAGAAAGTTAAATCATGTAACAAAATTGAATGACCTACGTGTGAATAGCCGTTGTGGCATGTTCGTGATGGAAACGTAAGTAAATGTAATACATTTAATTTGGTAGTACACACATTCGTAACGTCAATAGTATCGCTTGTGATGTGATTATAGAAAATTGAATACTATTTTGAAATTAAAACAATACCACAACAGGTTGTGGCATAATTTTATAGAACAATGCTGCACTGAATTATGGTATGGACGTTTGTCATCATAACTTGGCATGCAGCCTAGTTGCGTGCGTAGCCATAGCGTATTTATAATAATTGTGTTTTCGCATCCATGGACGGACCAGGAGATGAAGGTGCGGAGGAAATTCTTCAAGGGCCCGAAACGTTGCGGCCTATACCATGTATACTGTACGAGACATAAACGTTACATTTAACACGTCCGCCTGAGAAATATCAATCGTTAATTTAGGTCTTAAGCTTTAAGCCCCTGGACACTACTGGTCATCTAACAGCATTTCTGATTGGTTGATAACTTGAAAATAATGCTCATTCAATTGCCAATTATGACTATAGGCTTAAACTATTTATGGTCAAACTTGCATTTGCAGATGATCTCATTAATACCCTCCTTGATTGGTTCAAAATTCGCCACAATATTCATTTTGGCCAATGGGCAGGTAGTTCTCATGGTCTTATCAGCAATTAGTACTGATCAAGATCAAGGTATTCTGGAAGAGGCAATGAGGCGGTAGTCATGTCGTGATTTGACGAATCCCTCTATCCGTCGATCTGTTTTTGCCGGACGTAGCGTGCCAAATGGGTTCTACCCCAGGCTTCGTAGACATGTCACGTGTTTCCATGTTTCTCAACCCTGTATGCCTCTGTCCCTGTATTGAACCCACAGAGGTCTATGTTCCTCTTGGTGTTCATCCAGGCATTCCTTCCTCCTCAAGTACGATGAGAAAGTGTCCATATATCAAGTTTGACACCACAGTTGTCCTTTAGCTGTTCGTCCAGGTGTTCCTTCCTCCTCAAGTACGATGAGAAAGTTTCTAAATATCAAGTTTGTTACACCACAGTTGTCCTTTAGCTCGTCAAACTTACGGAGATACGATTCGTTATTCTGTGCTCTACCTGCTCTTACCAAACTGCCATCAAGTACCGATGAATAAACCATTAACGCTCTAGCAAATTCTTCACTCATGCAAGCGTGACAAAGGGTATATCCTATTCCGTCTGGTCTGGATACCATAGACATCAATCACCACCAGACAGTCACATGTGTGGCAATGTAAGATTGGTAACATCACCTCCTTCTCTCATTTAGTCAATGAAGGTGATGATAACATCATCGATGATAACAAC
This sequence comes from Amphiura filiformis, assembly GCF_039555335.1. Taxonomy (NCBI): domain Eukaryota; kingdom Metazoa; phylum Echinodermata; class Ophiuroidea; order Amphilepidida; family Amphiuridae; genus Amphiura; species Amphiura filiformis. Next base: position 61,037,479 of record NC_092641.1, read on the forward strand.
GCCAGCTTGTGATGCAATTTTAGATATTCACTCTTTAGTTTTGATTATGGGCTAAACAGCTTCTGTAGCATTTAAGGTTGGAGACTTTCCTAACTCTTGATTAGATTTTTGCACATGGTTTATGGGAATGGCCTTCTTAGTTCCTTGTTCTGTATCTCCCATTCTGTTTGCTTGTATTCTTTGCATATATGCCAAGCAGCGTATAGGATTATAGCATGGCTTGGCCCTTTTTGTATGAGCCTGGTCACATCAGGACCAAAACGTGTCTTCGCACGGAACGACCATTCAAGAAAAATCCATAATTTTCTGTGAATAGACTGACAAACAATGGGAAGTTGAAAACGTACTTAGAAGAGGACGGAGCTTAGAAAATCGTGTGAATAACCGAATGAAAACTCAATAAAAATACATCTCTACTATAATACCACTTTTACATGTAGCTCCTTCATTTCTGAATGTCGCTTTTCTCTCAACGTAACATACTTTCGTGGTTTAGTTACTAGTACTACACCCCAATCAAATGTACTTCCATTACATTCTGATAATCAGATAATGCAATGCAGTGTGTCGTTATGTTGATGATACTGTTGCTATAATTATCCTGATTTACCCAAACAGATTGGCAAGGCAATGAATCGCGATTGCGAAAAGGACATTTTAGTGGGCCGCTATATTTTATGATAACATAACTTGCGTTCCGTCAGCTGAAACATTTTTCCATAGCTAGCTTACTGATGCATAATCTGTTAAACCAACTGGAATCATGATTACCCTTTTCCCACTTAATTATCAATTGTGCGCAATTGTTGCTGACAATCTTTAGGTTTTCGGCAAGAAAATGCTAGTACCGTGCAAGATTCATTACGAAAGATAAATAAATTTGCTATACGCATAACACATTCTTCGTTTTCGTACCGGTATGTCTTCTCTTTTGACTCAAACTGTCTAACATCGTTGACCAAGGTTGCAGTGCCACTGAAATAGACCTTTATACTCGTAGTTTTGGTTGGGCAAAGACCTTTTATTGGGTCACTGTTTTGGGCGTGTTGCCAGAGCTGCAAATTTGTTTTACAGCTGTACTCACCTGGATTGGAAATGGGCTATTTCAGTTGAAAACCATACACACCCTATGGAAGAGATGACCTTAATCTTCCACGCAAGGAGTGTGAATTTCAAATGGGGCTACCTAAATGAGTAACTCCATTTAAAATCTACACTCCCTGTATGAGGGATTAAGGTCATGTCTTCTATGGGGGTGTATGGATTTCAACTGGAATAACCCAAAGAGCGGATGTCATCAAACCTCACAACCTGCTACACAACGTATTGATCCAGCACTTAGACGGCTATCACCGGGATTTTATTAGTAAACAATAGTGTGTAATCGTGGCTTCCCTTGGACTATTGTTTTCCTATAGCATCCTTTCCATCCAGGGGTTGTACATGATTATTTATACCCTGGCATTGGTTTTCCGGCTGAGGGATATATGGTTTATTTTGATGCATTATATCATCTTTTTAAGTATATACTGAAATTGTGTAATGGTCTGATGAAAATAACACCGTATCATGATCATAACACATGTCCAGGATTGTAATTCTACTTTCGACAAGCTCCCTAACATTTGGCTGTGCCTCGGTTATAACCTAGACGTTTTCGTTCAAGCTACGGTTGTTGGTACAGCAAAATTGTGGACATAGTTGGTCAGAATTAAGCGTTCTACAGCATTCCTGCTTATTTGACGTAATCAATGTTTGCGTATGGATTCCAGGTAGAAGCCCGGGTAGCCAATATAACATGCACGTTTTTAGCGTGATTTTGCGTGAATCAGGATTGATACGACTTTCGCAAATTGAATATTGGATTTAGCGTGAATCGGGTTTGATACGACTTTCGCAAATTGAATACTGCGACACATAAAGAAGTGCGACCCTTGCCAATGATTGCCGATCAGAAACAACTGGTCGATCAACACATCCAATTGCATTGATACATCGTTATCGTCATTCACAATCAATCAATCAATCAATCAATCAATCAATCAATCAATCAACTAATCACATTCTACTTTTATCTTTGTACAGGTTGTAGCAACTCACCGGTCAAGCTGGATGCCGTCCCATCAGCCACACCTCCAACACGCTTCTAATCGGACAAGCAGCCCTAATTCTAAAATGATGCCACACTACAGATGTATGGACCCAGCTAGTGTGGCTACCACGCCTACCATGCAGGCTACGATCAGCATCCCATCGGGGACACCACCCCATCACCATCAACCTGTAGAACCAATGGCGTCCCCTGGTACAGGTGTCCCGCCTAGTCCTAATATACCAGTTTGGAATACAAGTGAGTAGTAGTCATCAGGTGAAGTATATCTTAGCCAGCAGTTATTCCACACAAGATAATAGTAGTACATGTGCCTGTAAAACGTTCAGTAAATATTCATTTCTATCAATAGTGTTGGCGTCACGGGTCCCCAATCTTGCCACCACCCAGGGGCGTAGCAAGCGGGTGGACAGGGTGGACGAAGTCCATGGGCCGAAGGTTCAGGGGCCCCCGAGCAAAAGCGCAAATATTGTTTTATAAAAATATATACTGTGTGATTTCATGTGAATTATGGGAAAATAAAAATATCTTGTATCTTGTATCTTGTATGAAATAAGAGGGATGAAGGAGATATTAAAAGGGCCCCGCACTGCTCCTTGCATGGACCTAAGGCTATTGCTACTCTTCCATATCTCTCTATGTCAAATCAAAAAAATATCGTGGACATCAATTCCACTTAACTGCCAAGATTATCATGATTATCAATTGAAAAATAGTGGACTTTCAGATTTTAGTCCTCACTGGGATATTCATTCTGCCCCTAATGCCACCTGAATTGAAGCGCCACTCCCTGTAAATGAATTGTTTGTTCAATCAGAGAAGATGAGAATCTTGCCTGGTTCAATATACATGATATATTTGACTAGAAACGGTACCATCAGTGCATTAAGTTCGTCTATAATAATCCTTCACTATTTATGAAGTATGATGCATTTGACTAGAAACGGCACCTTATAAATATGAAATAAGTTTGTTCAATACCAAATACATTTGACTATAGAAACGGCACCTGAAATTGTTTGCAAAACCATAGATCTTGGAGAGTGATTATATTCATATTTTGTTAAAACATACAGTTTTCCATTATTATGCAATGTTTTATTACTTTAAAAGGAATCGTTTATTAATGTTCATGTTGTTCAGTGTGATCATGTACCCCAATTGTTTGTTACATTATACGTACTTGTTTCTAATTATCAGTGCTTGTTTCTACTTATCAGTGCTTGTTTCTACTTATCAGTGCTTGTTTCTACTTATCAGTGCTTGTTTCTAATTATCAATCTTGTTTGTCTGTCACAAGTTACCAGTGTCCACCTGTTAATCACCTATTAATCAAATGTCGATTCGTCAATGTCAATTATGCACTTATTGTTTTCTACTCTTCATCACAGATTTTCCTCTAGGTGTGTCCGTTCGCAATCACACATTTAACAATAATACTCAAATTAAAGATCTTTAATTGTTAGAAACCAATTACTAACAAAGACTCACATCCCATCACACGTATTGCATAGTATTCTCTTGAATTAGCACACGTTTCTCTTCAAGTATCACACGCGCGTTTTGGGTAATTAACACGTGTTTCGAGTACCTAGTGGTTTATGTTTTTCGAAGAACTCCCATGCAACGATATTCAAGGTAATTCCGTCTTATAGATGTGCTCACCTGTGCTGTGGCACTTACAATTAGGTGAAAGTAAGAGATGTTAAATATGTCAATAAATAGTAAATTCAGATTTAATTCGCAAAATTTAAACTTGTTATTATAACGTATAGCAATTACAGCGAATTGTGGGTGTTTGTGCATTGTTTATTTGTGTTTTTACCTTTTTTCTCAAATCTACGTTAGTTCTGGGACGTTTATGTTTTTATGTGAGCAATATACATTAGCTGGAATTCATTTTTGTCAACAAATGGAAGTGTTTGTAAGGCCCTTGGAATATTAAGAAATATTTTAACAAAATAACTTGGAGCAATATGTACTGACGCTACTGAGGCGAATGGGAATGGTTCCCAGTGCGTGAGGCACTTCAATATCCGTCTGAGGCGTTTATTGATGGTCATTGTACAAGGAAAAATAAACGACCGTCCCGCCATTTATATTTATTTAATATGCTCATAGTTTGTATTTGGTCAAATTGGTGTCTTGATGTGCCCGGTGAATTCTACCTAATTGCGGCTGCGGGCGTGTTGTTTGCGTTTATATTAAATGACCCATTTTCACAAAAGATTGACTGTTTCTACCTATATTCACTTCAGAAGTTTAGTCTTATGTCGGTATCTGCGTTATGATTATTGCTTTTAATAAATTGGTATTTAGTACCGTATTAATTCCATGATCTTTACTATGATCATCATGATCATCTTCATTAGCCTTATCGAGACATGGCGTACACAATAGGAGGGCAGTCTTCTCAATATGGGTAAAACCCGGGAAATTCAAAAGACTTTACCCATTTCGTGCAGCGCCATCCTATTATGTCCGCCATATCTCGAAAAGGCTAATTGACCTCTGAATTGACCTAAACCCTCGCCGATTGAATTACCGTGGTAACAATAATAGACACAATCAGACACAATTACCCTGTGTTCGTGTATTTCTTTAATATTCGTATTATATTCATTGCAGTGAAAAGAAAGATACGTTTTTATGAGATCGATAACTATATTCATAAATGTCTATCCATTCTCAGAAGAGATACAAATATTTTATTTTTATGAGTGCACTTTCTAAGAATATTTTCACGAGGTGAAATAATGACTTTCCATTCACAACTCGGAACAGATCAAATTTCATCGATATATGTTTTATATACTGTAACTCTTGTATAAATTATTTTTCTTCCACCTAATTTATAGTTCACAATAAATCACAAAGAGTCCCGAACTAAATTAGAAATATGTAAACAACACCTGTGTCTCTAATTGGCGAGTCCAGGTTGTCACGCGTTTACTAGAAGTCTGTTTGATTTTACTTATTCTTTCTACTGTTCTTACTACTCACCAATTAATTCTTTCAACTCACCAATTTATTTAAAAATGTCACCTTTTATTTCTGCGAAAGATTTTAACCCCAGAGCACTACCTGCCGATGTAACATTGCCGCTGATTGGTCAATTACATGATATCTTCGCGTTAATCACCAATCAGAATGGAGCTTTGCAAATAATTCACCCCAATTTTTTTGCGTGGTGAAATTATTCTAACAATGTTGCTGATTGGTCCAATTGATAATGAAAACTTCTTTTTGACCAATCGGCAGGTAGTTCTCATGTGGTCAACTGATTTATTGCGTCAACGAGATGTTTACCACTTATTCATGAGTTTTTTGTTTATCACGACCACTTTCTTTGTGGTTTTTCAAATTAAAACTTGACATTTCTAACTTCCCTCGGCTGTTATCTATAGCCCTGACGAACGTCAGTATGGTTAGCCCAGAAGCTCCCGGGACCCAGATACAGGTTATATCAAAACGATTGTTCTACATTCGCTTTTGGTGATCTTGAAATCATGCCTCCATCTTCCAAACCCATCAACAGATTCACGTCTGAATTTGAAATATACAGTGTCAATATAAGGTGTTGTCATTTCAAGTGGATTCAATGGTGCATTCGGATAAGAGGCAGGCTTTTCAAAAACACCTAAATGTACTAACAAACAAATTTAAAAAAAAACCCGGATCAATTTGATATATACCTGTATTCCTGTAAACACACCCCCACATTACCAAGGGTCGTGTATTTAGAATATACACAGAATGTATTTATTATTTTTCCTGTAATTTCTATATACTATTTGCATTTTCAGAATTATGATATTTTGCATGACTTGCACTACAGTTTTATGTTGAATTCCCATGACGATACTTATTGTTGACAATTATTGTTTTGTTTGTATATGTTTTAGTTGTTTGTAAATCTTTCCATGCACTAATTATTATGTGTGTCACAGTAGTAATTTAACATCTTGCACATCACTAAGTCACGTTTTTAACTTGGGACTTCACCGAGATCGGCAATTGGCAAGATGAAACCTTAAAAATTCCTTTAAAAAGGAATGGCGCGTTATTATAAACATACTTGATTGGTAGATTTCCTCTATGAAATAAGTGACGTCCAAAACAACGTAATATCATTGTTGGGCAGCTTTCATTTCTATAGCAATTGGTGACGTAAGTGTTGGGTATTGTTTTGTTAAGATAATAATAGCAACATTTGGAGGGAAAAACACAGAAAAAAGTTTGAAACCATACACACCCTCGCAAAGATAACCCAAGTAATATCACTCGATCTGTCGATCGTGTAACTGAGTGTTTTTGATGGCAAAAACAGTGTCGATTATGTGTCCATTGTATACGCTTTTAAAGCTTCTGAGAATAGCATGTAATTAAAATGGAAACGGGAGAGACGAAATTATATATATATATCAATTCTACAGAATATAAGTGTCAAGTCTTTCTGATAAAAACCTCCTACGCATTTTTTCCGTATTCCAATATTAAAAGACATGATGCATTGTGCCTCCTAGGAACTTAAGTAGAAATAAAACCTAAAATGAGACACACGATTGATTTGGTTTCTTAGATTTTAAGCTTACATATACGGGATACAACCGCGATTATATACATGAGCTAACATATGGCAGATAACTGCGCAAGCTTAAAGGTACCGGGTACCTCAACTTAGGTCTGTACTACAGACCATGTACCTATATATATTACCAATAGGGAGATAAACTACTGGGAACCACACACTCTCGGAAACCATAGTCGCGGTTTGCGACTCGCGGCTTATATCCCCCTAAATCGCGAGTAGTATTTTGCTCGTAACGCTCGCTATTCGTGAAGCATCGCAGTTTGCGACTCGCGCCTTGTGACCCCCTAAATCGCATGTAGTCTTTAACAAAGACTCCTTACCTTGCCAAGAACCGTTCTCGTTCCCGCCACCCTTAACCCCTCCACACACACCCCAGTTACCTCTCTTTTGTGTGACGTGTAACTACATAGTTTGCGTATCCCAAATGTCTGTCTTAATCACTCTAGGTGGTATGGCTTTTCCAGACTGGGCTTACAAACCGGAGAGCAGTCCTGGGAGCAGACAGATTCAGCTGTGGCACTTCATCCTGGAGCTCCTGCAGAAAGAGGAATACAGAGAAGTGATCGCTTGGCAAGGAGACTATGGCGAGTTTTTTTGATTAAGGACCCGGATGAACTGGCAAGACTATGGGGAATGCGGAAGTGCAAGCCGCACATGAACTATGATAAACTCAGCAGGGCACTAAGGTAAAAGGAATAAATTACTAGTACCAATGAGTACTCTCATAAAGGAAAGACGATTATTATTATTATATTGTTTTGTTTTACAAGTGTGGAATCTTGATATCGTCAATGATGTAACATGACCTTGCATCACTGACTTTGCCGCCTTCAAGCAACCTTCTACTACCTAAGATAACACTTCCCTATAAACCCTCAGTCCTAATCCGAACTCTTGCCCGAATCTTAATCCTAAAACTTAATCCTACTCCAATCCCAGGGACAATTGCGAATTAGACCCGCAGGTTTTTGCAGGTCGGACTATCAAGCCAGATGTATATATAAATAATCGGGTCGTGTTCTTTAAATCATCGTACCCTGGAATCACTGAAGAATGAAAAGGTCACATTCATAAACCAGATTATTGAGATGAGCATCACCACCGCCCGCCGTGAGAATCGATCTTGTAAATTGCCGTGACTCGAGTGTATTGTTATAATTGGTAATAATCAATTGTTATAATTGGTGATAACTTCTAGTCCAGTTACGCTCAATGTAATCGGTGACCAAACTAATTGAACACTTGAGCAAATTGCTGTTTGCACGATCGATCTCGGGGTCATGTTTCTCCGTCCAGGTCTTTGGATTTTATCGGATAGCTGAGCTTGTTTCGTCCAGGGTCGTCCTGGGCAGCTCTATCGGGTCTAAAACGCAACTCTCCCTAACCCATATCTAAATCACGTGAGTGAGCTTGTACGGTATGAATGGCCAAGTATGAATGGCCAAGTGGACCAAAAACGTGTAAGATTATACGTGTAACCTTACACGTGTAAGATGGCATCTTACACGTGTAAGATTGCATCTTATACGTGTAAGATCGCATCTTATACGTCTTAGAATCTAGCGGGTTGCTTAAATTGACGAATCATATGTAAAGAACCCATATTTAAACCCCAAACAACCAATCACCTTCGCGTATTCATCTTTGACCAATGAAATCTCGCCATATCATTTCTTACACGCGTAAGAATTGCCTATTAGGGATGGACGGTATTCCAGTTTGACTAATACATACGACGAGCGTCGAATAATCTCAGCCACGATATAGATATGTACCACGGTATATTTCGCAAACGTGATCATTTTACTTTGACCTCTTGAAATTAATTGATATTGAGTACAAATTGACTCCAGATAACTGACAATAAGTAACCAAAAAGTGAGATAAATCGGGCTGTGACCATGACGGTCCAACAATCGGAACAATTCCTGACAGAGTTCGGCATACAATACAGGACATTGTAGCACTCATACAAATTTAGAAAATGCCTTGTTTCTTGTTTACGATGTTGGTGACGAGCTCTATACTTATCCTCGGTACGCCTCCAATAATATCGTGTATCGTCCATCACTAAATTCAAAATCTTACACGTATAAGTCGTCGTGGGTGTTACAAATCTAAAAACGTCTTTACATATTATTGGTTGACGTTTGCAACGCGTAAGATGATTGGTTGTTTGTGATTTCTTACTCTGTGATTCGTCAACTTAAGAATCCCGCTTCATTCTTACACGTGTAAGATGCAACCTTACACGTATAAGATGCATTCTTACGCGTATAAGATGCAATCTTACACGTGTAACCTTACACGTTTGTCTTACACGTTTTTTGGACCACTTGGCCATTCATAGTAAGGGAGTAGTTTACTTCATAGTCCCTTCACCGCTATCATCAACTCATCTCAGAACGAACGAGAACCGCTTCCATCCAAAAACCACGATGTCCCGAAGCAGGATTATTTTTTCTATTGATGAAGGCATATGGGTGACTGACTTGTTGATCAAAAAGGACGACAAAGCAGTCTATGACGGTTAGCCATCACGTTCTTGCTAGGGTCTGTGGACCGGTACCATGTTGACCATCCATTTATGAAGACTTTCATGAAGATTGAGGGACAAAGATCTTGAACATTGTCCAACAATTGGAATTAACTGCCTTGGCCATGACGATAGTCGTGATCCTGGTGATGTTCACAGTAAAAATTGATCCGATACCCCAAAGCGAAATTAACGCATTCTCTTTTCATTTCCTTTTTTCAGATACTACTACAACAAGCGAATCCTTCACAAGACAAAAGGCAAACGCTTCACTTACAAGTTTAATTTTAGTAAACTCATTCTAGTGAACTACCCAGGAACAGATTTGAAGTATGTTCCACCTTATCTACCACCGCCCTCTGCTCCTCCAACACTGGGTCGAGTAGGCTCACCCGATGACGTCATAACTCTTGAGGATGAATCTAGGACTCCTAATACGATAAAGGAGCGAATGGGCATGCGTAGATTATCTGAATCAAGCAGTAGTGACTCCTTAGAAGAGTCTCATGAATCAGGTGAACGGACTGCCAAGATTAGCCGAATGAGATCTCATAGTTTAACTGATGCCGAGGTAGATAAACATGAATCAGGAAAGCAGCCAAATGCACCAAGCTCTATTATATCAGGAGAGAAACCGCTGGGAATTCCACCACCACCTCATTCGGCGACTCTAGCGGGCCCAAGACATCCATATTCTCCGGGATTTCCGGCTGCATTTAGACAGTCATTTTTCTCTCACTCACTACCGGCTAGTCCGTGTTACCTCTCGCCTCTAACTACACCATCGCCCGCGTTGTACAATGCGCCAGGGCCGCGGTTTACGTACAACCCAGCGGAAATCCGCGCTCATCAAGAAGCGCAAGCTCGACTAGAACATAGTAGGGTTACACAGTTACGCGGTGAGGTAATCAACCGATTTGCAATGCCTTCTTTGCCTCATTCTCCGGGTACAATATGGAGAACGTTGAACGAAAATGAATCTAGAATACGTAGCCTTGAGTTACGTCCGCAGGAAAAATCACCAGAAAAGCCTTTACTTATACCGGAAAGACCTCTGCAATCTGAACTCTACTTGAGGCGTATGAATGAACGCCGTCAGGCTGAACAACAGCAACTTGAGCAACAGCAGCAGCATCAACAGCAGCAGCATCAACAGCAGCAGCAACAACAACAGCAGCAAATGCCGTCTCCTGTAAGCTCACCGCCTCAACCAATGAATGAATTAAAGCCTCCCAAAATCCACTCTCCAAGTATATGTGAGGACCCATATCGTCCTCCATCGGGTGGTTCGCATCAGCCTGATATGATCACTTTAACCAGGCAAACTGACAAATATACGCCTGATAATTGGGTTAACAAACAACCCGAAGTGAGGACTCCAGATATCATTGTCAAACTCTCAGAGCCTTCCACGCCAGTTTTACTTCAACAAGTGGCTGAAGATAATGAAAGCGGGAGTCACAAAGAACTCTCAAGACAGAGAAGTCAATCAGATAATGCCCTTGATAAAGACGCCAATCCTAGCTCTGATTTAGGCAGTAGTGTCGGAAGCAGTGGGGAGAGCATTCTGACTGACCATTCTGAAAGTGATAAGCTTATTCCAATTAAACTACGTTTTAAACGGAAGTGGAATCGTGATAACATACGGCCACCTTCGTACACCGAAAGTGATACGAAATCGCCTAAACTGTCCCTATCGCCGGGTTTATCCAGTTCTCAATCATTGCCTTGTACTCCTACGCAGAAACCTGGACTGGTGCCGTCAGTCTTCCAGTTCCCACCACCAATGGATCCGCTGATACAGCGCGATAACAGCATGCGTAAATTCCGTGATTATTTCTTTGATACCGACCGACAACGACAACTGCAACTTCAACGATCCCATTGGTCTGAACAGACGTTCAAATACGAGAGCCCATCGGCCGAGGCTGACCGGCTTCTAATGCGTCCTCCGCCGGCTCCTCATACAATATCGCGACCACCTGAAGATATTTCGATCAAGAAAGAACCTGGGGATCTTCCAGCAACCTGACCTTTAACCTCTGACATTGTGTAATGGTGTAAGGTCACTGGTATTTTTCTTACAGGTGCGCATGGTGGTGCATTGGTGCTGTACGTACCTGATTGATTTTGCGATGTTGGTGTAAAAGTTGTTATCAACAAGTCAAACCGTGAGTGCTAGCTGTTTATTCTTGGCTGATGGTGTTGATAGGGTAATGCTGTATAATGCTGTAACCATGGTAACGCAGTAATTATATTCAGTGATTTTACGCTTTTGTCGTTAAATAAGATGTATTTATACTGTTTTAAATCAATGCATTTGAGTTTTTACTCAAAGTTTAATCCATCCGCATTATTATCGGGTAGTCAGGGATTTTAACATTAAGATATATGGTTTATCTTGTCGCTTTATAGTAATATTGTGTTTTGTCTGGGTCATGATCCTATCTTAATATCAAAAGGCTGTATCATGAGTGTGGCTTGACCAATGTTACCAGGTAGAAATTAGGGTCATGTTAATTGTCAGAACATGGCGAATAAAGAGGGGGTTTGCTGCAATAGGTAAAAGTTAAAACCAGAAGTATAAAGCTGAATTTATACTCCATCGCTGAGCGACGAGTGGTCGGTTTCTACCCACTGAAATGAGGTATCACGCTTTTTGTTGCGTTGGGAAAAGCATGCTACCTCATTGGTCAAACACCAATTGCTCGTCGCTCAGCGATGGAGTATAAATTCAGGTCAAGTGGCAGATCATTTTGCATATGGGCTAGTTAATAGTCGGACGTCTTACAAGTATATGCAGTTGCGTCCGTAGACAATTAAAGAACCTATATGTTAGTGTATCAGTATCAGAATTTTTATGGCGTACGTCATCGATCAAGTACCTGGTTCGCCGATATGTCTTAAGAACTATACCCTGGTATGAATAGTGTATTTTAAGTAATGTCCTTCTTTGATATGTAGGAGCGACTATAAAATTATGCAAGCCGCACAATTGTAGGGTTTTCCCCGTATTTTTACCTCACAGTAAACATGTTTACACAACTATGTTTATGCAGAATGTGAATAGACGTAGTAGGCCTACTTCTGCGCTCCTAGGGATATATATAGTGCGCAAATGAATTAAGGTACCAGTTATGTTTACCACTGTATATCCTAAACGAAGACTACAACCAAAACAATGTACTCTTTAGCTCTGTTTTAAGACCTCATATGTTGAAATTGGTTGAGAATTATTGAAACGGCGATCTAATACCTAAAGGAAAGAACGAAATCAAAAGTTGCACTTTTGTGTTCTAATCAATGAAAGCACGAAGCTAGTTTTATCGTGCTAAATCAATGGAAAGCATGCCCCTATATTAGTTCCCTTGTTCGAGAACGCTTTGTGCGCAAATCAATAGGGCATGCAATGGAGCAACCTGCAACTGTTGAATTTGCATCTTCCTAGGATGGATCGTTATGTTTTGTTTTTTTTTTATTTCTTGACACGATTTCAATAAATCAGGTCTTAAATTCGAGCTAAAAGATGCAGCTATTGGCTGCTGTTTCCAATTATGACATATCTGTCTATGGATATACTAGGGGGTGAACATAACTGCCCAGGCATAACTGGTACCTTAAATCTTTTGAGCACTGTATTATAGCACGCGAATGCTCGACGTACTTGAGCATGATTGGGCATGTTTGTACTCACTTTATGGTGGATCAAATTGATTTTTGAAAGCAAACAATACGAAATGATAAAATTGAATAAATTTTTCTCGTCTGCTGCGACCTGCAAATATCAAGTCGGCGCGCATTGTGCATGGCCTTTGCGTAACCGGTGGCATCGTCAGTCCTCTATACGCACACACCCCCAGTCACAGTTCAAGTGCGTTTGATCAACATGGCGCAGTAGACCGGAGACAATTTTGAATATTAGTTTTACTCTGTTTAGGCCCACAGGTCTTGATGAATTTATTTTATAACACAAACATGTGATAAGGTAACATTTTGAAAGAAAGCAAATCTTTTAAAAGTGCAAATTGGTACAAAATATCATTGGATTACTTCAAGCGCTTACGAACTGTATACGAGGCTAAATATCTATATTTGGTTCATAACGATAAAGTCCCGGATGGTCACTGATGTGGTAATAATAGAGATACCGCCAAACCTGGATGACGTCAATCGTATCATTATTAGATTTCACGACATGATCCACCAAATATTGGTTTTGTTGATGTTTGTTATTCTATTAATATCTATAACATAACCAATTTCATCCCTTTTGCTTTTTTGCCGATTTCCAAAATTGAAGATGAATGCCTAGGGTATTTTTTTTAATGGAAGGAAGTTAAAGTATCAGTATGAATTTTTAATGTGAGTCGCTTATGATGTGGTGGCAAGGATGATCTGGGGAAATGCATTTGGATGTAAAATTACGTGCGTAGTTATAAAGCTTCTGTGTACACACCCTACAGATTATTAGTAGTGCATGGAGGTTCACAGGACCTTTTTACGCAGACTTATTTTAATAAGTCTGCGTGAAAAGGTCCTGTGAACCTTCATAAAAAAACCTGGGGTATTGAAAATATCAACATTGTAGCTCGGTTTTGAAATGAAGTAAATTTAGTATAATGTTGCGAGTACAAACACGTTGTCCATCTATCTATCGTTCTGAGATTTGGATGTTGAATCTCAAAACAATAAATATTAATTACGCTCGTGTTTTTTGGTATTGTTTGCTTCTTCCCTGTATAACAAATCACAGAATTATCCGAAATGAGTTCTCAAATTGAGGATATTCAGATTTTGAACTATTTTTCTGATGACTATTTTTGGCTTTGGACACTTTAAAAGTCTGGATTTCCAACAATCACAACTGGACAAATAGTTCGGAAATCTCTGAACTCCTCTACAGGGGGTGTGCATATATTTTCTAGAATAGCTTAATTTCCAACATATCCCACAATGCATTAGGAATTTGTAATACAGATATTGGTTTTATGCTTCCTCTTTAACTAGAAATGTATCATAAATATTCATTGATCAAATGAATATGCATTTCCTTAGAAAATGTCAATTTCATTGACTAAACAGGATGTATTGAAAAATGACCCAGCAAACACGAAAATGTTTTAAAAAAAACGTTATAAGAAATGTATCATAAATATTAATTGGTGAAATGAAAATACATTTCCATTGAAAATTGACATTTCATTGACTGTAAACAGGATGTATTGAAAAGACAAAAGTGTTTTTAAAAATTATAAACGTGTTATAAACATGTTTTGGTTTTGTTCAAAACGTTCTATGAACATTCAAATGGCAGGTTATTTAAAAGTTATGAAAACATTTTTAATATGCTTGATATGAAAAAAAATGGTACAACAATTATGAAAAAGTGTCAAGATGTTATTGCGAAATGTTTTTTCGCAAACATTGGGACAAAATTATTTCTAAACACTTAATAACATTTTATATATTTTGTATCAAGTTTTCAAAAATGCTTTGTGAATATTATTAATATGTTTTATACCCTTTATATAACCTGACATTAAACATTTTCTTGAAAACGTTTTGTGTTTGCTGGGGAAGTAAGTACCTATCCACTGATTCTCACTACATGTAGATTATTCTTTAAGTAATTATTTTATATTTCAATCCAAATTTTGATTTGTGTAACTTTCCTATTGAGTAACCATTGACAAATGCCACCAACACTATGGACCACAATGGCCTCATCCCAATGGCATATTTCAATAACCTCAAATGAACAATCATAGTGCAAAATTTGACCTCAAGTTGCAGAGTATGAGTTTTTGTACCCAAATTGTCAAAGGTCATTCAATGAATGTACAAATATATTGGGGTTAAAGAACTGTACCCTGATAGATGAACATGTTGTGGATCCTAGTGCCAGCATCACTGATTCCATATTTCAACCATACTGTTTGTTTGTTCAATATTCTTTTAATCAATAATTATAGTAGCTACTCGGCTTCACTCTCTTATTGCAAGTAAAGCAGCATTCAGACTTTTTATTGTACGTACAATATTGTATGCAACATATCTACGTTGTTTAATCTATTGCCATTCTATTTCCAGTAATGTTTAAGTTCTAACAAATGTTTGATGACGTAAAATCGATAATATATTTCTACTAGATATTACATGTAACATATTATCGATTTTTCGTCATCAAACATTCGTTAGAACTTAAACATTACTGAAATAAATAACGCATTAGATTAAATAACGTACATATTGTACATACAATATTGTACGTACAATACTCGGAGTCTGAAGCCCGCTTAAGTGTGTTGACCTATTTGCTCTTCCAATACACACTTCAAACCATGGTTTGCTTAGACCTATATACGTCAATGCCTGCACTGACGTTTGTGTGTCCAATATTAGAGAGAGAGCATCTCGGGTAACTAAGCGCAGATTTAGATCACACGGACTTGAATTCCAATTTTATTATCATTTATCTTCATTCAATTAATCCACAAAATGACACTGTTATCTAGAAAGGATGACTTTTTAATGGGAAAGATAAATCAAGTTTATAAAATTCTATTTAACTCATTGCATCAACAAGTATAGATGATTTATTGTTGAGAATAATAAAGGAGTTGTCATTAATGGGCTTTTCCAGTTGAAATCCACACTACCCCTGTGGAAGAATTTGGAAATATATTCCATAGGGGGAGTATGTTTTTCAAATGTAATAACAGTTATTTTGAAACCCATACTCCCCCTGTATAATGGCTTTACCCGTATCCTCCGTAACTGGAGTAAGTATTTCAAATGGAAGTTACCCATTCATCTATTCTATTTGAAATGTATACTCCCTCTGTGGAAGATTTTAGCTAAATCTTCCACAGGGGTAGTGTGTAGTGTGGATTTTAAATGGAACTATTGACATTTTGATTGAGCACAATCAGAAAATTATTATACAATATGTTTGATAGCAAATAATACGGTTGTGTGGACTGGCTTTGTGAGATATTGTTTTAACCTTATAACACCTGCTACTTTTGGGCTATTTCAGTTGAAATCCATACACACTCTGTGTAAGACATGACCATGATCTATCACACAGGGGGTGTAGATTGCAAATGGAGTCACCCATTCAGGTAACCTCATTTGAAATCTACACCCCCTGTGTTGAAGATTAAGATTTTAACAACAATAGCACAATAAGGGATGGACCAGAGAAAATATCTTACCCTTCCCAGAATCCTTTGCAACATGATACATCTCCTCATTCATCAAATCACACTGCAATAGAGGTTATCCACTTAACTCATGTGTGACTTCTAACAAAAGGCGCTGGTTCCCGTAGTATTCCTCATTCAAACCAATTCAATGCACAACCTCGGAGTTACCTGCATGACTTTGGCGGGATATTTTGAAACAGTGATGGTTGCACATGCAAGGACTTCTTTTGAAAGTCCTAAACAAGGTATAGCAGTCGTTGATAGGATATGCAGCTTATAGAACAAGGATAACCTTTATTACTTTGTACAGCTTCCCTTTGTTTTAATTTTGAGAATAGACTGACTGAACATGGGTTGATAGTCAAGAATTAATCATATTTTGCAAGATCTGGATGTGCTCTGTTCATTGCAGTACATTTCGTCACTATCGACCCATGTTGCACTAGAAAGCAAATCAGAACAGAAAAATGGTAGAAATGCATTATGGGAAGTGTAAGATAACTTCTTTGGGGTGGACTATCTATTTGGTTGTCAGTTTTATTTTCACCAGTCTAGTACAAATTAGAATGGTCATGTTTTTCTCTTATTCAAAATCACCTCTCTTTCATAACACGCCCACATAACACTTATGTCCGTAGTTATGAAACATCTGCCGATTGTTGTTGACTATGTTAATGTGGGTGAAATGAGAAAGATTTTTTTATTATTTTTAATCTTTAATATCAGTTGCACCAATTTAGTATCAAATAGTCTTAATTTTCATCCACCTGTTGATATTCCATATCCTTTGACACTCATCAGGTGCCAGTATAAAGCAAAGATACAATGCAATTCTAATTAAATCTTATTAATTATAAATAATTTTATCAATTAAAAGTATCCTAATTAAGTACCAGTTGTTGTCATTATAATCTCCATATGCACAGCCAAGCTACACCACACATTTGGGCTATTCCGGTTGAAATCCACACACCCCCTGTGGAAGGCATACCATTAATCTTCATACAGGGAGTGTGAAGTTCAAATGGAGTTACCTGAATGGGTGACTCCATTTGAAATCTACACCCCCTATGTGGGAGATTGAAGGATATGTCTTCCATAGGGGGTGTGAGGATTACAACTGGAATAGCCCATATGCCCTCCAAAGCAAAACTACAGTATCTACAAACAAGATACTGTCTTCTTACTCGGGAAACATGTGTTTTGAATCAGTCTACTTATAAAGTAAAAATGCAATAACTACAAGTAAATAACATATAAGATACTATCTTCTTACTTAGGAAACAGGTTAGAATCAGTCTGTCCACAAAGTAAAAATGCAGTAACTACAAGTAAATGACATATAAGTTACTGTCTTCTTACTTAGGAGACGGGTGTTTTGAATCAGTCTGTCCACATAGTAAAAATGCAGTAACTACATACAAATAGGATAGCAGATACAACCCTTTGACATGGTATGCAATTTAATATGTTGAATCTGTCTATTCTAAAGTAAAAGGCAGCAGTTGCTGCACTAAGCACAGCAGATACACTGTTTTTAGCACCCACCTAGCCATGCACCTGTCACTGTCTGTTCGATTATCTAGAATCAGGTGGGTGAGACAATTTTTAATGTCAAATTAAAAATGAAAAAATAAGTCATGCATTATATCGAGGCCAATGGCTATTTTCGTCTCTCATCTTGTTGAGTTGTATGTAACAATATCACGCCCCATTACGCCTTATTAGACAATTGTAACACATCAGACTTGTGAATGTAGGCGTATGTGACATTAATGTGACGACAAGGTCCAATAACGATGTCTAGAATAGCTGCCATTAGGTGTGTAATCACATCTTGTAGATGTCCAATTTGAACATTTTGAGTTATTGTAACCCTAGATATGTTCCCCAGGTCTAGCATGCAAAGTAAAAACACTATATCTGTTTTGTTAATTAGTTGCATTTACTGCCTTTTACTTTGAAATAGACTGATTAAAAGATTCAAAATATTTGCCTACCAAATAAACATACATTATGTGCTATGTTTTGAAATTACTCGGTACTCTGGGTTGGTAAACAAGAGTAGGGTTTTATCTTTTCCGATAGAAGTCCTTTTCAGAGGGCTGAGCTTTTGGTACTCTAGCGAGTGCAATTTTTAGACGTGGTACTCGCTAGAGTACCAATATCTCAGCCCTCTGAAAAGGACTTCTATAGGAAAATTAAAGTTAAAATCTACTCGTTATCTGCTATGTTGTTTACTGCATGATTACATTGATTGTAGATTGTTGCAAACAAACACATATTAATGTAAAGCTTATTTTGAGGAAAAGATGCCTGTCCAAATATCTCAAAAGTGAAAATGCCGCCATCACATCCCATTTGTGGTGGAGGATCACATAATAGCTAGCAACAACGTTTAAAGGAAATAGTATCAAAATAAACATTTGATGGCAGCCATGTATTTTTGATATGATAAGTGTACTCTGTTAGGAAGCAACAAGTGTTTATTATGTTTATGTGTCATGAATATATGTGTGAATCTTGTAGCTATGAATCAGTACAACACTTCCATCTATGTGCCTTTTATAATTGTGACAGTTTAAACAAAAGGGTACCAGACAAGGTATTGATGAAGTCTAGCAATGTTATGAAAGCTGTAGAGATACAGGTGCAATCAATTGAGGTGGATATGATGTATTTAACAGTATAACATAATTTGTTCACACAAAAATAGTTTTAAAATGTTATAAATATGTTATGAAAAGGCTTTGGTTTTAGTAAAAACATTTTAATATTTGAATGGCGAGTTGTATAAAGGTCGTGAATACATTTTATATGAGAAAACATATTTGTTGGCAAATATTTTTGCAACAAAATATTTTGTCAACTCATAAGTAACATTATATTAGAATGTTTTCCAGCAAGTTTTCCAAAATGTTTTGAAATGTTACAAAACGTTTCACACCTTTGTACCCTTTTATAACTTGATAATTTAACGTTTTGTTCAAAACATGCATTTTGCTGGGTAGAGTATGGTTTTGCTTTGAAAAGGGACATGCAATGATTCATTGCCTGGAACACTACCATAATTTCAAAGGCTTCCTTAATATCTTGTTTGGGTCCATATCTCATGTAATGTATGTATAAAATAGTGTTATTTTGAAAAGTTTTACAAAGTCAAGTTGCTTCTTTCAGGTCCATATTCTGTTTGACACTTGTGATCAAATACTAATGTAATAAGTGTGATGTGACTTGCTGATGTATGTCAATATGCACCCTGTTAAACTTCGGGCGTAACACTTTCTGAACGTTTTCATGTTCAAAGAGTTGCTCTGGCTTAGGTGATATTTTGTTAACCTTTGTATGGTATGACATAGTGGAAACTTGTTAAACTAAGTGAGAATGTCAATAATACACACCAGTTGCTATGGTGATTGCAGGAAATTGAAACTTATGTCAGGAATGATATGTTTAAAGGAAAAATTGTGTGAAAATGTTGAAGAAATTTAAGGAGACTGAGCATGTCAAACTCATAATATAGGCAAGTGCACAATGTAATGGCATATCAACCAACCCTACTGTCTTGGGCTATTCCATGTAAAATCCATACCCTCTATGGAAGACATGACCTTTATCTTCCACACAAGAAGCATGAATTTCAAATGGGGTTACCTGAATGGGTGGCTCCATTTGAAATCTACACCCCCCTGTGTGGGAGATTATTTAAATGAAGGGCATGTCTACCATGAGGTGGGATGTAATTTATTTGCTATATATATATGGAAACCAGAATAGCATTCTGCCACCATATTTTGACATTATTATGTTTTGATGGATCCAAGTTGTGATAATATTGGATCCAAAACATAATAATGATAAAATTGGATGCTTTACGCCATTATTTATTGGTCTCGCTATGAGTTTTAAAATATTGGACTCGACTACGTCTCGTCCAATATTTTAAAACTCATAGCTCGACCAATAAATATGGGCTCAACCGATCCAATTTTATATCAAAGTCGTATATGAGATAATTTGTTTCCTTTCTTCAGATTCATTTGGTTGTTTCAATTTCTGTTTTTCATGGGTTTCCTCAAGTCATGTGTTGTGGGGGGGGGGGAAGGTAAAGTAAGATACAAAATGCAGATAACCTTCCATTATGCACTCGAAAGAAAGTATCATGCACACCATTATTAAAAAAGGGTATAATTGTCTTTGCTCTTTACAGTTTTAAAGTACATAAGTATACTTCTGTATTTGATAAGTTTGTTAATGTTATACCAGTTTGGTTTGCTTGGTGCAAAAACCTGTTTTTGATTATATAGTCCTATAAATTTCCCATTGTTTTGTATAGTCATGCTTTCTTAAGTTGTCAACGGTACACAGAAAAACTAACCAACAAAAAAGTCGTGGCTTTCTGTAATATGCATGTAGTACAGTGTTCAGTTGAAAAAAAAACCAAGCAAAGGATGTTGAATGATTTGCTAAATACATTATGTAAAAGTGTTTCAAGTTTTGTAACGTTTTTGAAATGGGCACATAACTGTTGTCAGTAAAATGCTTTTAATGTTCTGTTACATAAAAGTTATTAAACATTTTCAAAACAATTTCAAAACTTTTAACAATATGTTATGTAAGTGTTGACAAATTATTAAATTTTTGCAAATATATACTGTAAAATATCGATAGTTAGCATATGTGCTTACTATCAAGCGCTTTTGAAAACATGAAATTGTACCAAAGTCTGGTGCTTTACCAACTGAGCTAATGGGTTGAGACACATTTGTGCAGGTTTACTTGTCGTATATAAGTACTATCTGTATCAATGATTTGCTCAAAATCCTTTACACTTTTGTTGATGGGGCTTTTTATGTTTGCATGTTTTAAAATCGCTCGATAGTAAGCACATACATGTATGCTAACTATCAAATTTTTACAGTGTTACATTGACTACATTATAAAAACATTTTTGATACAGGATGCTTTGAAACGTTTAATTACCCTACATGAAACGTTTGAACAACTTTCTGAAAATTTTTGGAAAAAAACCAACATACATGTAGGCCTACTGATTTGTATTTGATGGGTTGTGCACTTAATGAATGCTGATTAGCAACAAGGTCTATGCATGCAATGCATTTTAAGTACACAGAGGACTTTTTAATTAGGTAATTAGCCAGTAGCCTTCATAACGGCTTATTACCATGCAGACATTACTCAATCTTAGAAAGTAAAATGCATCTTAATAGTTCTGGATTCCTACTAAAAAAGGTGCACCGAATAAATTCATGATATATTGTGTTGAAACCAGTTTCTGCTCAGAAACACTTTTATTCATGTTTCATGTAATTTGGTGAAGAAAACGACATTTCATAGCATTCTGCAATATAGAATTCCATGTACAAGCATATGCTTTTTTTTTTTAGAAAAGAGACGAAAGGCAGACACCCTCCAGAAAAACATTTGGAGTTTGAGCAACTATATTACTGATGCAGGCTGCTGTACAAACATGTAATATTATAAGAACAATCTATTGTATTTTTTGTGAGGGTTTAGACTTTAGAGGCATATGCTTGTAGATGGAATTCTACGGTATGTCACATGCTCTGAAAATTGCAAACATTTTCAATTACACTAGTTTCAAAGCAAACTTACTTTCACAGGTGTTTTTTTCTTACATCATCCCAGTCAGGCTCTGACACAGATGCATTCCTTATGAGGTTATTATTGACTGCATTACGAGTATGTGATAATTTAGGTGTGTTGTCAAACATTGTGTGAGAGACTGGAGTCAAATTTGCAAACATATAGAAAACAAAATAATCAACTAGTTTGTTATAAATAATATTGTTCAGTTTAAAGGTCCGTAACCCGATCGACAGCATCATCCCCGATTTTTTTCATTGTTGATGAGGTTTTGGTATCACATAATAGATACTATTTTTCTCATTACTATCCTGAAATTTGACGCTCCAAGTCGATGTATTTCGGAGAAATCATGAAACACAGCGGCTTTTACAGGTATACCAGTTTGTAAACAATGGTAAATACTTTGGATTTCTGGGCGGGAATTATGAACGAAATAGCTCGTAATATCAGTCGCCTCAACAGCTACTTTGGTTTCGCGTCATACACATTCTGTGAAAAAGCGAACCACACTAACTGCTGAGGAGGCGCGTCTAGACGGTGTGCCGTATTTAATTATAAAATTTCCACGATGAAGGCAGCGGGCCGATTAGCTCAGTCGGTTAGCGCGCGCTTCAAGTTTCTACAATGTACCCGAGAGGTAACCGGTTCAAAATCCGGTGTCGGAATGTTATTTTTTCCTCTCCATTTTTAACCCAAACTTTTTTATATTCATTTGAAATGTACATATTGCAAGGGGAAATATATTTTGTTTCCTTTTTTTCTGAAACGGTACGAAAAAAAACAAATATTTTTCGTTCAATACGGGCCGGGCATTGATTGTACAGCATGTCAGCATTACATTCGTCATACGAACGGAAATGGTTGTTGTTGCTTGCCTACCCAGAATGCAATTCACGTATACCAAGGTATTGGTTTGCAAATTTGGCTATTTATTCACATTTACGCCGAAAATGCTCTCGTTTTTTCACAAAGCAGCATAAAGGGGGCGATATTTGATATTATTATGTAATTTTAAAGACAATCCATATCCAAAACCAATAGGGTTACTACTAGTTAATTTTGTGATAAAAATGATGGGTTTTGCATGGAATACTTAAACAACACCATGATTTATTTTAGAAACTGATCAATCTTTGATTAAAATGGTGTTGATACAAACTACTACATCAGGTATTATTTGGTGTCTGATTTCGCTGTTAACATGCACAAAATATAATTGTATACTTATCAATTACCCATGTTGGAATGGATAAAATTGAGTTGAATCAAACTCAAAGGTTCTATAACAATTTAATTGACAGATATCTTCATGTGTTTTTAAGGGAAATCGTTTCATTACTTCTTTACTAGTATATAGATTTATTATTCAGTTTGGTTCATGATTTTCTTTTCCGTTACGAACATTTCAATATGGACCATTCGAAGTAGTGGTCCATGTTTTTTAATTTTCAAACCTGGTTAGCGGTTAATTATAAAAATGTTTAAAAGAGTTATCTCTATTTTAAGACAGTTAACCATGTTTTAGTGAATGTAAAATAGAAAACTACAAACTTTTGAAATTAAGAGGGAAATAGTATAAGATAAAGAAAATGTTGTGATAAAAATAACATTTTAAATAGCTTGTTGATGCTATATTATTTTTGTATGTACTTACTCAAATCACTGTATACTTAAAGACGATTTGGTGTATATGAAAATTGAGATTTTTATATAAAAATATTGTGTAAAATAATGTTTAAAAATTTGAATCATGCTCTGTACAGATGGAGGTTAAGCTGAATTAACCAACTAATGTTGATCTATGTTCTATAATGTACACTGAATGTAGCTATAAAATAATGATATCATATTTTCATGCTTCGATATTTTTGGGAAATAAATATTTCTGTTTTCTCAAAATTTGAGTGGGTGTTATTCATTTGTGTGTGTGTCAATTTTGTGGTCTTGCACCACAAACAGGGCCGGATTTACCATAGGGCCAGATGGGCCCGGGCCCAGGGCCCCCAAATTTGGGGGGCCCCAAAATTGCCCTGTGCAGTGTCGTCTTCCATTTTAGCGAAAAACACCATGTTTTGGGCCAAAATAGCCTATAAAAATTGCAAAATTTTGCGCGCTTCGCGCACATGCCTGTTATATAGCAAATCAGCTTCAATTCAGGCTAAAGTTGAATTTTTTTTCAAGCGCTTCGCGCGCAACTGTCAAGTAAAATCTAAAAACTTGGTCACTTGAGTGCACATGCTTTCCTCACGGTGCGTTTGGGGCCTCCAAATTTTGGCCTGGCCCAGGGCCCCCAAAAAGTTAAATCCGGCCCTGACCACAAATAATAATATATCAATTATACGGTCATGAAAAGCCTAATAATGGTCAAACAAAACACTTACACCACTTAGAAATGAAATAGAAAACCGATGCAGTTATTTGAACTTATTTCATGGCAAATAATGGCGATGTTATCATGTTAAGCATATCTTAAGCTTTTCTCTAATTGTTTGTAATCGACATCAGCCTTAGTTTCAAGAGAAATCTTTATTCTGGCCAAAAGTAGACCTTTATCCCCGTTGCAATTGATTTTTGGATCCTATTTTTTAACAAATTGCACAGAAAGTTCATGATTTTGGGTATATTTATGAAGAGATTCATCAGGTTTGTACAGATTTTGGGGTTTTCATCTTTCAAAACCAAAATATTGATAGTGACCTGAGTTTCGTCCCGAGTTTCGTACGTCTTGGACGACATATACTTCTTCAGCCTGAGTGATATTATAGGTAACCCATCCTCTCAAAAATAGTAAGTCCAGTTGACTAGATTATACTGTTTACTACCTGGATGAATGATAATCTTCACAAACGTATTATGACGTTATGCGTCAAAATATTACCATATCATCAGAATATTAGAATTTATAATGGACAGATCATCTACACCACTTAGAAATGAAATAGAAAACCGATGCAGTTATTTGAACTTATTTCATGGCAAATAATGGCGATGTTATCATGTTAAGCATATCTTAAGCTTTTCTCTAATTGTTTGTAATCGACATCAGCCTTAGTTTCAAGAGAAATCTTTATTCTGGCCAAAAGTAGACCTTTATCCCCGTTGCAATTGATTTTTGGATCCTATTTTTTAACAAATTGCACAGAAAGTTCATGATTTTGGGTATATTTATGAAGAGATTCATCAGGTTTGTACAGATTTTGGGGTTTTCATCTTTCAAAACCAAAATATTGATAGTGACCTGAGTTTCGTCCCGAGTTTCGTACGTCTTGGACGACATATACTTCTTCAGCCTGAGTGATATTATAGGTAACCCATCCTCTTTGCTGGTGGTAACACAGCTCCATCCCGCGAGCTGGCCTACCATTTAAGTCACGTGTATGACCCTCTCCTGAAGACCATAACATTTTGGGGCCAATTTGGCTATTTTTACTAACAAAGCAGACCTCTCCCTCCCCCTGGCTACGGACCTGTAGGCTTGATAGCCTTCTACTAATTATGGCCCAAACTGTCAGAGCTTGTCAGGTTAGTAAAAAAAGACTAGAAGTAAGATGAACTAAACTGTAAGGTTAGTAAACAATAAAAAGACTTTTTGTTTTCAAGATGAATCTTGTCAAGTTAAACCTAATAAATATAGTATTCAGGAACAAACTTGACTAGAGTGCCAACCTCAGCCCTCCACCGTTACCCCATCATCAAAATGTACATTAATTTTTGGTGGCAGGTGAAAGTTCATATCTTAAAACCCCAGTGAAATTTTAGGCGGTATAAACAAAAATGGGAGTTATATGGTTACCACCCTGGAAATGTGTCTTTTCCCAGCAAACAAAAAATGTTTTTAAAACGTTATAAGCATGTTGTAATAGGTTGCGTCGTGGTCAAAATGTGTGAATAACTTTTAACTGTCTGATTATATAAAGGTCATGAAAACAATTTTGAAACGTTCTATTATGAAAAACACTGTACTAAAACAGCATTTTAAAAATGATTTCAAACGTTGGCAAACATTTCTGCAAAATATATCTTAACACAAGTTTAATAACATGTTAAAATGTTTTGCATCAGGTTAAAAATGTTTTCTGAATATTATTAAACTATTTTATACCCTTTATAACCAACATTTAGCCTAAATGTTTATTTTTAAACATTTATTTGAGATATCCTGAAAAAATGAGATTTCAAAGACTTATTCTACTCGTGTAGGCCTACATTTTGTTAAGAAACAAAATGAAATCACTAAATATCCTATGAAAAAAAAAAAAATCTAATTTTCTTTAAGCATTATAATTTTTTATATCTAACTTACTCTGCACTGATTTGACAATAAAAACAAATAATTGAGGTATAATCATGGATTCTCGAGTACTAATAATACATTCTGACTCTCAGGAGGCTATCATTTTCTTCGGAAGAAGGGGGTCCCAAATTTAAAAAATGTCGGCGTCAATAAAATTGGCGTCAATAGGCCTATAATATCATTATGTCTCCCCCACCACCGATACACCTCATCCCACCAAAACAAGCTTAGCTAAAATTGTATTGAAATCAGTCTTTTTGAATAAAATAAACACACTCTCAGTGGGTATCTTGTGACTCGCTACATTTTGGTCATCAAAAATTTTACGACCCCCCCATTTATCTTTCCAAAAATTTATGACCCCAGTATATTTGGGACCCCCCCCCCCTCCGAAGAAAATGATAGCCCCCTTAGGTTACAGCCCACCTACAGGAAACAAACTTGTTTTTAAGCCTTAGGGCCGTTCAAGAATTCAAGAAAGAAAGAAAGAAAGAAGGAAAGAATTCAAGAAAGAATTCAAGAAAGAATTCAAGAAAGAATTCAAGAAAGAATTCAAGAATTCAAGAATTCAAGAATTCAAGAATTCAAGAATTCAAGAATTCAAGAAAGAAAGAAAGAAAGAAAGAAAGAAAGAAAGAAAGAAAGAAAGAAAGAAAGAAAGAAAGAAAGAAAGAAAGAAAGAAAGAAAGAAAGAAAGAAAGAAAGAAAGAAAGAAAGAAAGAAAGAAAGAAAGAAAGAAAGAAAGAAAGAAAGAAAGAAAGAAAGAAAGAAAGAAAGAAAGAAAGAAAGAAAGAAAGAAAGAAAGAAAGAAAGAAAGAAAGAAAGAAAGAAAGAAAGAAAGAAAGAAAGAAAGAAAGAAAGAAAGAAAGAAAGAAAGAAAGAAAGAAAGAAAGAAAGAAAGAAAGAAAGAAAGAAAGAAAGAAAGAAAGAAAGAAAGAAAGAAAGAAAGAAAGAAAGAAAGAAAGAAAGAAAAGAAAGAAACGAAAATTTGCTGAAACTCCAATATTTTAAAAAAGCACGTCATTTTAATCGTTGGTGGCGTGCTCAAGAAAAATTGGTAAACAAAATCAGGACAAAATGGCGACTTCCATGAATGCTCTTGACGTGGAAGATGAAACTATTCTCACGGCTGTTTTCAAGGATTCCTTTCCAGGTTTGTTTTATTTTATCGCTGTCATCACAACAGAAATGTAGGTTTCTGTTTTGTTGGTAATTTGATATTTGGCACTAGATCAGAACACGTTCAAAATCTAAGAAATGAGCACTTGTAAATTTAAGCTTTCTATAAAAAAATGTTAAATTAATCCAAACATTCATGAATTGATTTACAGTTTCTGTCAAAGAAGAACGGCACTTGTTTACATTTTGAGAGCATGCACAGCGTAAACACTGAATATATCTGATTGGCCGTTCATACATACACGCTATATAACAGCGCGTGTGATTGTAGGTATGCTAGGTGAATTCAAATTTGCCATCAAACTGCATCATTTTACATATCAAATTAAAGCCCTTGAGTAAAGAAAGCCAAAACTGAAAACATTTTTGTCATAGCACTTTCCGTAACAAAGTTACATCTTGTCAAACATGTGCAAAGATTGACTTTCATCAAAAAGATTCTGCTAACAAAATTCCCCAAAATGGTATATAGGGGTGTTTCTAGATCTTAGTCTCATGGCGATAGCAGCTTTTTTAATGGAACTGCTATCAAAATCCTCCAAAATTCCATGTGCGACTTGATTATCACCATAAAAATCATATATTTGGGTCAA
Organism: Amphiura filiformis; assembly: GCF_039555335.1. NCBI lineage: Eukaryota > Metazoa > Echinodermata > Ophiuroidea > Amphilepidida > Amphiuridae > Amphiura > Amphiura filiformis. The sequence continues at coordinate 61,065,624 of NC_092641.1, forward strand.
GTGAAGTATAGAAAACATATTTATGTAGGTTTCCTTCACCGACCTATTTTCGAAAAAAATTCAAATTTCTATGTAAATATGCATTGTGTTTGGGCCGGTCTCGGCGAATTTAAGCTGACTAGCAAATGTGTTAACTAAGGTTTGCCTGGGATACCTAGTGATTGAGTCGAGAGCCGGGCATAAACAGCGTTATGCCAGTGTCCCGGATGTGATATCGCCGGTAGGGAAAATGCAAGGAAAATCATGTTTTTAATAATGTTACTCGTAATTTTTGTTATTATTTTGATGAAATAAGAATCACAAAATGTTCTGGTATGTATGAGCGGGGTTCATTCATATATTTTCATGACTAAGCGGTTGTTTATGCCCTCGGTCCTCGGGCATAAACAACCGTTTAGTCATGAAAATATATGAATGAACCCCTAAATTATGTCAAAACGTTTGTCGGCGAAAACAAACTTCCGCGTATGTCGCCCATTTAGGGCTGGGCTGCGCGCTCACATCAATTTGAAGGGTCTGCCGTTCTTCTCCGAAACCGAGTGTATTACATGAATATCATGTTATTTCCATGCAATGTTAGACTTGCTCAAGTCCTTTTGGACCTGAGGTCTGTGATATGATATCTTGTTCTTTTGTTTTGTTTATATGGCCCTGGTCACTCCATCGCCAAGCCATAGTTCTTAAACATGTTTAAAATAGGCCTACTAGAATAGGCCTATATACATACCAAATTACTTAGTATTCTATCCATTGGTACATGTATACCCAGCCAGTGTCCAAAGTCCCTGATCAATGATGCTGGTTATACTATAATACACATGTCACTTGTATGACCCACCCTATGACCCCCGGGAGTGGTGAGTCACTTTACATAGGTGTGTCGGATTTAACTATACCATGACCCACATGTGCGTCTAAACAATGACTGACATTTGCCGACAATGACTGAGCCCCTGGTCAAAATTGTAACGCACACGTTAAGGATTATGACTGTCCTCATGACGCAAATTTGACTCACCATTTTAGGCATTTAGGTATTTTGACTGACACTGATGCGCCTAACCATTGACGCACCTAGGTAAAGTGACTGACACTGACGCACCCCTCGGGTATGTTGTGACGCCTTTATATTGAGTAAATGACCGTACCCTGCGTCACTAATTGGTTGGTAAATGACCCAACCATGACGCACATCCCCCGGGGGTCCTAGGGTGGGTCATACAAGTGACATGTGTATAATATTTGTCGTGTGCCAATAATCTTTAGTTATCTTTGCTAATTGCCCTACATGTAATCTCTTTTTAAGTGCTGAAGATTAATAGGTGTGATATGTAATCTCCCTCCCCTCCAGCTGTTTTATATAGTGACAGGCCTTCAAGGAGTTCTTGCTGTTGTCCGAAAACTGAAGGAAAGAGTGACAGTTGACATATCTGGACATATGGTCATAGACATAGTGGTTGACCATAGATGGCTTGTGGCTATATTATTTTTAATATTATAAAAACCATGAAAACACTGGTAATGACAAAAGATCTCAGAGAGTAGTATCTGTGTAGAAACCACTATCTTAGAAGCACTTACGCCTTGAAATCAAGGCTAATGCAATGTATGCATGAATCTCTTGTATTGTAATGCATGTTATAATTTTTTGCAGAATTCCTTTTACAAATTAAGCGCATTGCTAACCGTCCAGCGCGTATTATTTTCCACAACTTCCTATGCACACGCTTGACGTAGCGACACAGTGCTTGAATCCACGGTGGTTAACGCATAAAATGATAAAAGGAATCTTGCAGCAAATTTAATCATGATAGTAGGATAACGTAACCCTAAGTTCCTAACACGGCTAAAACTCCATGACACCACAAAATAGCATGAAGATAACCACTGCGTATGCATGAATCCAACATGATGCCATGACGCAATCACTCTAAGTGCTATGCTCACAGAATCGCTGGCCGGATCAGCGCGGCCGAACCACTGCCCTGTCGCTCCTGGTTGGTGATTGTGTGCTTGGCATGTGAGTGAGGGGTCTATAAGGTTCAAATCTCGGGGTAGCAAGTGACTTCTTTGTTCATGTTCACTCCTTTTTTTTTGTTTCTTCTTTAACTTTAGATAGCAAAAAGCAGTGTTCATTGTTTAGGGGGTAATCAAAATACTTAAAAGTTATGCTACTGTGACATTCTCTCGGTTGGGGTTGTTCGGTACAAGGACATTGCACAAATTGAAAGGCTTGTGGATTGTCACAAAATTCTCCCGGTATTTACATGTATATGTCCTCTGCCTGGGAAACAACAAGATTATGTTTTAAATCCTCATTTGACATACTTTTGAGCAATCTCAAAACAAAAAAAGAAGGCAATTTTTAGCTTTCATATGAAAACCAAATTTGTTAAAGTGATACAAATTTAAATTTGTAGGTTAATCCATGTCCTGTTTTACTAGGAATTGCCCGTTTTTCTTTCCTGTTTAAAAAAAATTGAATTGATTTATTTTCAGATTCCTGGAGGATAACCCTGACTTTGCACTTTATTTGGCAGAACTCAGCTCCTATGGTGTAGACAAACTAGGTAAGAAATGGAACACAACAAGGACAAACATGCATTGCAAATGCAATCAACCATATTGTCTGTTATAAATGTCCGGGCCCTCTATTTAACGTTCCCTGCAGTTTTTCAGTGATAAGTGACCGAAATGCAAAATTTTCCATGCCCTATCGTGTAAGTAAACTTTAAACAATATTTTTCACTAAAAACTTTTAAAGGTTAAAAACACCATTTATTACAGACATGTCTGTAAAAGGTTGCATTGTAATGCAAAAATTAAGGAGAAATTGGCCCGGAAGAATATGAGAAAATAAATATTTAAAAGAAGAATAGTACAGATTTTGTGGGCTTTGAGTTTCTGAAGCTCCAAATTTCAATTACACAATTATATGCAGGCTTTTTGTGACCTGAAAACAGTTGGAATTTTAGGGTACCAAGGCAACAGCATAGTGCAACAAAAGCAAATTGTGAAATGTGGTACCTCATTCTATGTTCCAGGATTCAACACAATAAAAGTGGTTTCAGCCCTCGAATTAAGGATCTGAAGGGACATGGCAACTTTTTTAGGGCAAGTTGATAATTGCCTTGGATTTTCACTGAAAAGGCAAGGCAGCACGGCAGTTTGTAATATTTCAAGAGGGCATCATGGCAACTGTTGAAAATTTGAGAAGGGCATCAAGGCAAAGTGAACAAAACACACACAAACGGTCTGATAGATGATTTTATAATGAAGGGGCAGGGCTGGGGCACCGATGGCAACTTCATTAGAGGGCACGGTAAGTGACTGCCTTGGGTGAAGGACATATTTTGAGGGCATTACGGCAGTGAGGATGGGCACCCACGGCAAAATGCCATGGGTGCCGTGGGTTAATTCGAGGGCTGAGTGGTTTAGATATACATTACTTTGCTTTAATTAACATGTTATTCACTTGCCTCTGCTGTGTTGTTATATACTCTATGCAGGTCGAGAACCAGAGAGATTAGCAGAAGATCGATCTCAGATACTACAGCAGACTCAGGAGCTAGCATTCCACAATTACAAGACATTTATTGAGACTGCTGATTGCTCTAGGGAGATCGTAGAAGATGTAAGTTTGTAATTGTTAATCATTGGGGGAGGGGGAGCAAGATGGACTACTGAATTTTGATGCCATCTTTGGTATGTAACACAAAAATTTGACAAATAGTTCAAAAAGTGTAGTATGTTATCAAGCAATATTTCGTAATCTAAATGCATTGTGGTGTGAGAGTGCACCCCACTTAAGGCTAGCAAATGTTAAACTGTTGCGATTTGGTAGTTCACAGCATCTTGCGTATATGGTAGTGAGCTTTGGCAAAAATTGCATTAATCATTTCATAGCGAGTGTGTAGAAGAATTCAAATACCACAGATAATAGTTTTGTAGGTCCTGTGGTTCTTGTGTTATGTTATAAAGAGGGCTGAAACAACAACACTTTTGTAAAACATAAGTTTTCAAAGTATATGATTTCTAAAATGAACTAATAATACAAAACGTCAAAGTGCTATTTTTCAATAATATATTGATTAAGATAATGAAATCAATATTTTTGGCTGCTTCGACCAACAATACATTGTGTACCCTTAACAGTGACATAGCATCATAGTGGCACAGGGGGTGCATGCCCCCCAATTGAAAATCTCATAGGAAATTGCCACAAAACTAGGTCAGAGAAAGATGGAAATAATGAAACATAACAGCATTACTAACAATAAGTAACATTTTTTTATTTTTATTTTCAGTTTAATTTAGTAGAGCAACATGTGAATAATGTATTAGGCAAGCTGCCGGTCTTCTCAGAAAAATGCAACAACTTTATGAAGGAAGCCCAGCAGATCAGTTCCAGGTAACTTACTCAGTTTGAATAATGAATTAATGAACAGGCAACACCATAATATCACTGTTGGTAACCCACGCTTTAGAAAGGGTGGGTTTGATGGGTCCACAAAATGTATAAAAGGGTGGGTTTGAAAAATTTCTGGTTAAAATGTGTGTCCAAATTTAAAGCGTGGTCACTGATAAAAAGGGTGGATTTAGAAATCAACAATTAAAATCTCAAAGCTTACTGTAATTTCCAATTGAATAGTACTAAATGAAACACAAAAAAAATATTGAAATCCCATTCTGTTTGGTCATCTAAAACTTATGTAATTCTCTTAGGATGCAAATCTGCACCTCCTGGAACACCATAACCACTAATTTATGATCAGTAACCACGCTTAGAAAGGATGGGTTTCGGTGTTTTGGTATAAAGGGTATAAAATAAAAAGGGTGGGTTTGATATAAAAAGGGTGGGTTTGTATCACCACTGCCAACTATGAATATAGGCCTAGGTGATGTAATCTGATACAAGGTGGCCAAAGAAGACAATTTTGAAAATGAAGTTATTATTATCAATTTGGACAGTAACCGAGCATGCTATTACTGGCATTATATCCAGTGTTGTAGTCGAGTCCTCAATGTCCGAGTCCTTGGTGTTCAAGTCCGAGTCCAAGTCCCTGCCAATTTCTGATGTCCGAGTCCGAGTCCAAGTCCGAGTCCCGAGTCCTTATGTATCAAATTCAAGCCCTAGGCTTTTCACCAATTATATTAAAGGGATCAACCGGTCATGTTATGTTTTGCCCTATTATCATTGTTTATCATTGTTTGTTAATTTTAATAAACATACCTGGTTTGTTTAAAGTACAAGTTATAAAGAAATAAAATTAAAATATCTTTGTGGACCCATGTCTATTTTGCCCAAACATTTGCTAATCTCTACATAAACAGAATTGCACACAACACTTTGGATGACATTACCATTTCATAGGGCATGTATGCATTAATGTGTGCATAAATGGGTGTGCATTCGAGCCAAACATGCCAAAATGGTGTTGATTCCGTTGAACTTAAAGCTCCTTGCCAATGTGATGACCATCATTATAGTAGTATACAGAAAGTTACTTTCGTCAAGTAAGTAACTTTCGTCAAGGATAGTACTCAATGTGCAATCAAGTGTGTGGTGGTATGTCTTGTGAAGAGACTGACTTGTGGAAGAGATGATGCAACAAAACAAACTGACAAAAAATTACAAACTTTTGATCATTTCTTTCCATTAGCATGATTAGTAATAGTATCTTATTGTGAAAAACCAAGAATCTGAGGTGTTACACACTGACTACCACAGGTAATAAATTACAGTGAAACGATCGGTCTATAAATGCTCCACCAGCAGCCAAAGTCACAGAAATTACTCTACACGCACGAAGCGATTGGTATTGGTATCTCATTGGCTAAAAACCCAGCTAAAAACTAATCGCTGTAGCTCAACGATTATGTATGAGTTGTCTTTCTAAATATCAAGACCGTTATTGATTATTCTAGTATTGCCGAATGTCGGACAATAAAACTTCTATTGACACAGTTTCTATAGAATCGCATTCCTTTGAATTGAAATGAATGTGACCAACTAATATACTTCCACGCTAGATATAGGCCTACATGTATGGCGGTGTATATAATAAAATCTCTATTCCTTGAAAATATAACGTTATAATTTTTATTTGAATAAACCATATTTTTAGGCTTGCACATGAATATATGTGTTGAAAGAGTGTACAACCTTAACTCTGAGTATTGAACCACTTGTTCAAGTCTTGAAAACAAAAACGGACCAAAATAAAATCGAATTTCCATGAGTTAAAAATGTTAAACAGGGTTATAAGCATGCCCGGAGCATGCGTGGAATAGAAACGTTATGTATATATCGTACACAGGTGGTGTTCGTAAAGGTACAGGTGGAGTGTTATACTTTGCCTGAAGTGCTTGCTGCTCGGCCTTTATCTCGAAAACCATAAAATCACGGCGGAACAAAATCGCTATACCGTGCTGTTGATTCGCCCTACTATCATGGCAATTTCTGACACCAAGATATAGGGATGATGACCCTGTGTGTTAGCTCAATATGGTAGGAAAATATTTAAGCAGATGACCCCATGTTCACATTGGCTTAATAAGCTGTATTTTCCCGTAAAAGGGTACCGTAATTCATGATATGTATTGTCCATCAGTTTGGGTACAATTTGGCCCCCTAGCTTGCTGAATAAATAGCACGGTTTTCCGAAATTTTCCAATCTTGATATGAAATGGTCTTTGGCATGGTGGATCAGATCACATCATATATTTGACCCAGTATTGATTATAATGAATTAATTTGATTGGTGTACACATACTTCTGTTTCAGTCGGCGCATGAATTCCCTAACCCTAGCCAAGCATACTCAGCTGCTAGAGATTCTTGAGGTGCCTCAGCTGATGGACACATGTGTGAGAAATGGATACTATGAAGAAGCCTTAGAACTAGCATCGTATGCCAAGAGATTAGAGAAGAAACATGCATCTATTCCAGTCATACAGGTATGTTTTAGGAATCACTTGAGACATAAGAATATAAGAGCATGCTAGGACTTCATTCTACTCTGGATCAGGGCATGTTTTCCATGAAAGAAGAAGTGGTTTGAAATAAAGATTAACCATAAAGATAAAGATTAGAATAAAATACAGATTTGCCATAAGATAAAAATCAACCATGAATATTAACCATAATATTAAAAATTAACAATAATGTGACAGATAACTTATTAAAATATCTGGGTCTAGTCTGTGAAGGGCAAACTAACAATTTTGTTTTAGCCATAAAAATAGTTGACTTTGGTGCCAATACCTGGATCGGTCGATCAATTTTGTTTGATTTCTGCAAAATTCAACTCGACACGTAATACATGTACTTTGCATAGAGAATGTTTTACGTTTATGTGCTTTACAAATGTATTCTGCTGCATGCCATGGTCGATTTAGACTTGCCGATACTTGCTGGAACTCAAGATCTTCAGGAGTGTATTTATTGAAAATACTATGGAAAATGTGATTCAAATCTATGCAGGAAACATGACTGAACACAATAGACACAGATTGTTGCCAACACTCGCTGGTTTCCAACGGCGCTTGGCACAGAATATACGTGTATACAGCTGCCAGGGTCTATATGTTTACACTGCCGAAATTAACAAACAAAATGCAGAAATCGAGTGAAAATTTATGAGTAATTGACAATTTTATGTGTATACCAATTAAACATAAATAAAACACATATTTTGAATATAAAACCAAAATATGACCTTAAAAAAAGAAAAGATTGACCATGTTTTTTCAGATTTTTGGGTTAGTCGATAAGGGCAAGTCAACTTATTTTTTAGCCCAATCATAATATGGATTTATCTTCCCATTGACCTAACATAAAGTCACCGACAAAATATTCTATTTGTTTTGTATTCAAACAGGACATTGTGAAAGAGGTGAAGTCATCAACCCAACTGATGTTAAATCAGATCCTCCAGCAGCTAAGAACGACAATCCAGCTTCCAGCATGTCTACGTCTGATAGGCTATCTAAGAAGAATGGATCTGTTCTCTGAGTCTGAGTTGAGAATTAAATTCTTGCAAGCTAGGGATGCTTGGTTTCAAGGGATACTTGCTGGCATACCTGGTGATGATGGTGAGTGGGTTGACCCAGGGTCAGAATTTTGTTTCACAATGCGAGAATCAATCTTGATTCTTGCAGAATAAATTTACAGGAATCATTTGATTCTCGCAAATCAACTTCTATGTAAACTACAAACGTTTGTGGGAATCAACTTGGATTCACGCTGATCTGTTTAGGAGAATCTTTGCGAGAATCGATTCTCTGATTCACGCCAAAATTCTGACCCTGTTGACCTTTGCACAGTGTCTTAGCTAGAATTTGTCTGTCATTTTTCACCGAAACTGTCAGTCCAAAATTTGATCCTGAAAATATAAACCAGACCCTTCTGTGAGTTCAATCAGTTCAAATAGCTATGCTATAGCCTTCATTTATTGGCTGTTTTGAGTTCACAGAACTTTATATTCAAGCATTATTTTTAGAATTTAGCACATGTCCCACCCATTAATTTTGCCAGTCCTAGGAGCAAACTGACCATCCATTAATGATGGGTGGATGGGTGGCTAGCTAGCACCCTACCTTTTGCACAGTCATTTCAAAACTCGGTTCTACCTGCAATCAGGCCTTATATATTAAGTATGCCTGGACCAGTGCCAGGAGCTAAAATGAGTTCCTAGTCCCAAAGATGGCTCCTGGTTTTTTAGTTTGTAGTGTAAATATTGAACACACCAGGAGCCAAAACTGGGCAACCACAGGGTAAAAATAGCCCGGGGGCCTGCTTAATATAAGCCTTGCCTGCAATAGGCAAACTTTAAATTTGATGTTTCATTCAATTCATTCAATTTCTAATGCAACAACAGCAGCAGACTTTAACATTGAACGAGGCGGTACTCATAAGGCCGGATGTAGGTTTGTAAACTGACAGTGGTTTGCTGGTTTGTATACCTAGTTGAATGCACCACAATTTGAGTGGTTGGTAGAATCAGAGACGTTTCTTATGATCATCTTTTCTGGTAGAATGAATAGGCTAATGGAGTACTACTGCCAGCTGGGGAGATCAGCTGGCCGTAGTATTAAGTACGAATTTGATTTTAAGTAAAGTTAGAAGAAATATAGTACAGCTAAAGTAACTGCAGGAAATAATTTTGTTAAATATACCTGAAAGATTGTGTAGAATGAAATGGGCTATTCCAGTTGAAATCCACACTACCTCTGTGGAAGATTTAGCTAAAGTCTGACACAGATGGACTATGAGTTTTAAATACAATAGACAATTGGGTAACTTCCCGTTGAAATACTCAAACCAGTTATGGAAGATATATGTAAAGCCATAATACAGGGGGAGTATGGGTTTCAGAATGATTAACTCTGACCAATTAAATTTGAAAAACATACTCCCTGTGTGGACCATATTTCCTAAATCTTCCACAGGGGTAGTGTGGATTTCAACTGGAATAGCCCAATGTGTGAGACTGAAGGTTGTCTGATTTACATGCATATATGTTTTACCTCTTCATCTTCCAGCATACTACCACATCAACAAAGTAATAGAAGCCAGCCGTGTGCATCTATTTGATATCATCACTCAGTATAGAGCTATCTTCTCAGATGATGATCCTATACTAGCATCAAGTCAAGATACAGGCACTAATGAATCAGCATTATTCCATGGATGGGTTGTGCAAAAGGTAAGGATCCTGTTCTTCAATATTATGTAGTATTGTAATGGTGGTCACCTGGTGATGGTCACAGCTTGGATATAATTGAAGACTGAATTAAAAAGACTAGTTTGTGTATGACGTTCTGTCAACCAGACCAAAAATGCCTTATTGCGCAGGTCAGCAACCTTTGCCCTGACGTCAGATGCAAACATTTTAATTTGATCTTCAATTATAATGTACTACAGAGTGATCATCTTGTTACTGTGGGTGATAGCTTTTCCAGTGTATGTTTGTACCCAAGCGGTTTTTTTTCACCTACAAACATGGACTTTGAGTCCACACTTATGGAGTGAAAAAAACACACACTCCGAAATGTGGACGTCCACAGTCGTAAGGCAGCTGTATGGGTGCTATACAGCATAACTTTGCATATGGGGTAAGGTCTTCTATCTTAGGTATAATACCAGGTCCACAGTTAGCAGTGAAATATCACAGAAGTCCATGTTTGGATTATGATATATCTGTGTGTCTGGGACCACGGTTTCACTGATAACAACCACACACACAATACGGGTAGGGGTGCACTCGGTTGAGAAAGAGTCGGTTATTTTTTAAGTGTGGGCAATATGTATAAAGACACAGTCAGTGTCTTGTTATTATTGGTCCCAAATGTATTGTTTCTACATACTCTAAATTATTGACAATGTACCTGGGTCCATTTCACTATTTACGAAGCTTTGTAAGTAACAAAATTAATCTTAACTTACTACTCTTCGTAAAATCCATTTCATTAAAATGACTTGCTATTGGTACTCTTTGTGCATCTCAGTACGTCTCGCAATGGTTGTTGACTGTCAATACATGTTGAATTGTTGATATGTCGGAAGTATTATCTTCGGACTTGTTGATACATAAAAAGTGTGTCGACAACGGCGCTAATCTGATCAGAAGCGAGCTTGGTACTTTCCTGGTCAATCTTTGGTTTTTTACAATTGAATACACAAGAGGCAGAAGGGCCCAACTCCGTCTCCATAATGTTCCCAATTGTTGTTGAAAAAAGGCCCAACTCCATGGAGTTGGGCCTTTCTTCCATGGAAGCCATGATTCAGTGTACTTGGAAGACTACTTAGAGAGTGGATTTGATCCCTTCTTTCACACACATGGAAGAACTGTCTGCTAGCAATTATATGCTGGGTGTAACTCATGTTTGTAAATTGGTGGAGTTGGGCCATCCTTCCACTTAGTATTCATTTTCTTGCTGCAATTTCAATGTCTCTTTCTTTTAGTAGCCTACTTTAAGGGATGGGGTATGAACGTTTGGACAGTATTTATTGTGGGACATTCTGAATACGAAGAATATCCTTCTGATATCAAATAATTTTGATTTTTTGAAATTCGCAATGTAATACACATTTTATGGCAAATCATTAAAAATTGATATTTTTGATATTTAATAGTACTTGAAGTAAACTTTATAAATCTGATTATTTATACTTAAAGTGTATGTAGGTGGGATGAAAAGCCGACGATCAATTGAACATTTTGACCTTTTGTATTGAAGATATGGATTTTTTTCCCCAAAATGCCAAAAAATATTAGGTCTTTTTGGGAAAAAAATCCATATCTTCAATATGAAAGGTCAAAATTTTCAATTGATCGTCGGCTTTTCCTCCCAGCTGCATACACTTATGAATGAATATATCATTAGATTTATAAAATTTACTTTGAGGACTGTTATATATCAAAATGTGAAAAATATCAAATTTTAATAATTTGTCATAAAATTTGTATTATATCGTGAATTTCAAAAAATGAAAATTATTTGATATCAGAAAGACATTCTTCAGATTCAGAATGCAATTCGATATGTCTGATGTGCTCTCATGTCCCACAAAAATACTGTCGAAACGCTTAAAACGCTCATTCCAGATCCCTTAAGAAATTAACTAAAATGAAGAAGAAAAGAAAGAGAGGAGAAGAAGACAAACTAGAAGGCTATATATTTGTACACAAATACGGCTATACCCGCATGTTATCGGTTTACACAAACTTACAGTCCTTATTTGCTGAGGACTTAGGTTGCTGTTGTCAGTCTCTCTAATTCACAGTGAAGCTATGCAATTTGATAGATTGAAATTCACAATGTGCAATTTGATTAGGGAAAGCTATTCCAGAGGGAGTATGTAAATTAAATGGAACAGCCATTTCAGAGGGAGTATGTAAATTAAATAGAACAGCCAATGGGTATGTAATTTAACTGGAACAGCCTTAACGTTGCTGTCATCTATATTATTATAATTACGCAATTGTCTGTGAATGGGATGGGGTGGGTGTTATTAACAATATAATTCGCAGGTGCAATCTGTGTACAAACTCCGAGCCCTGAAGTTGCTTTATTTGATGATAAACAGACAGCCCTTTTTAACATTTGGGGCCCTGGCCCATAATATTTGACTTATGAGGCTCATGTACACATGTTGAAGTATAATTCTCAAGTGCTATCAGTAGACTTAAGCTGGGCACTGTAGCTGCTTTATTTACTGAGTAACGGCTGGCCCTATGTTTTAGCGTTTGGGGCCCTGGGCCCATATTATGTGACATATGGGGCTCATATGTACATATAACAATATAATTCTCAGGTGCAGTCTGTGTACAAACTTTGAGCTTTGGTGAAAAATGGCCGGCCCTTTGATTTAACATTTGGGGCCTGGGGCCCATAATATTTGACTTATGGGGCTCTGTGCATATGTTGAAATATACTTCTCAAGTGCTATCAGCAGACACAAGCTGGACATTGTAGCTGCTTTATTTACTGAGTAACGACCGGCCCTATGTTTTAGCGTTTGGGGCCCTGGGGCCCATATTATGTGACACATAGGGTTCATATATACATAAAACAATATAATGCTGAAGACCTATTAGTGTACCAAATCTAAACCCTGTCGCTACTTTTATTTGTTGAGAAACGACCGCACTTTGTTTTAACATTTGGGCCTCTGGGGCCCCTAGCCTTAAACATCTGGGGCCAAAATGGGCAGAAGACACATTACAACTTAGGGCCCATACATGTGCCACATATGAGCCCTAGTGCCCTTGTAGTTTTATAGCTAGCCTTGTTAACCTGTTGCCCCTTATTTTAACATTTGGGGCCCTGGGGCCCATAATATATGACATATGGGACTCATGTATACTTGTATATATAGAGTACCCCTGGCTCTATCAGTGTACCAACTCAGGGCCCGAGGCTGCTTCATTTAATGAGAAACCGCATGCTTTGTATTTTTACATTTGGGCCCCTGGGGCCCGTGACCTTTGACCTCTGGGGCCAAGATGGGCAAAGGATAAATCTACGGGGTAGGGCCCATAAGTGTACTACATATGGGCCCTGGGGCCCTTGTAGTTTTAGCGCTAGCTTTGTCAATCTGTTACCCCTTGTTTTAACATTTGGGGCCCTGGGGCCCATAATATATGACATATGGGGTTCATGTATACTTGTATATATAGAGTACCCTGGGGCTATCAGTGTACCAACTCAGGCCCCTGAGGCTGCTTCATTTGATGAGAAACGGCATGCTTTGTATTTTTACATTTGGGCCCCTGGGGCCTGTGACCTTTGACCTCTGGGGCCAAGATGGGCAAAGGATAAATCTATGGGTAGGGCCCATAAGTGTACCACATATGGGCCCTGTGGCCCTGGTAGTGTTAGCGCTAGCCTTGACAGAATGTTGTGTTTGATGGAGGAAAAGGAGAAGGAGGAGAAGAAACCATAGAATGGCAATATACCCGTTCATGCTTCGCATACGGGTATAAAAAGAGGAGGTAGATGTGGAACATTTGATATACCATGCATGGAGCTGATTGTAAAATAATAAATATCCTCCCTTACTTTTTCCTTTCAGGTTTCCCAGTTTTTGCACATGTTAGAGGCAGACTTAGTAAAAGGTGTTGGCGGTCGATTAGATTCCCTATTAGGACAGTGTATGTATTTTGGGTTGTCATTCAGCAGGGTAGGTGCAGACTTTAGAGGGTTATTAGCACCCCACTTCCAGAGGGCGGCATTGAATGGGTTTACAACAGCAGTCAATGAGGCAACAAAAAGGTAAGAATTGTGTTTGGTTACTGTATATAGTTTGATCAGCTTGTAATCGGCGGGCCTTACCACCTCACGGACTAATATCAATGTATTTTATTTCAATAATTTTCTTGTAACATCTCGGCAGATGCATCACCAATTATCAATTCAAATCCGATACTTTGTTTACTTTCATTAACACGCACAATATAGACCAGATAGGTGAACTATATCACTCTTAACGTGGGAATACTTTTGGCGTATTTGTAAAAGCCTGACAATTCCCGCCGATTATTTGTACTGGGATATTTGTACTGGGTTAATTTTGTGTGATTTTATCAATTCTGGACAGTTTTGTGGGTGTTTAATTTGCATTTCTAATTATATTCGCATTAAGTACTACAGTATGTGTAATAAACATTTTGGCGGCATTAAATATTTGCGGCTGCCTCTTCGGCCGCAAAAAGCGCAAAAATTAAATCCCCATGAATATTTCCTGCTATACAGTAATTTTGAGTTTGAGTAAAGCTGGCATTGATTTCTGAGGTTTTCACTATATTTTTTTAAACACAGTGTGTGTTTATCTTGGAAAAGTAAGAAATATAGTGATAATAGTATAACCAGATTTAAATTTCCTAATAAACTAGGTTGACCAGTGAATATTTTCCCAACACTGTCACTAATATTATATGATGAAAAGATAATCTCTACTGCTCTGTAGTGTAGTTATGTTGTGCAGTTACTAGGTGTGTTTAGACGGTAGCCTACTTTTGAATGTAACTTACAAGCGAGCCAGCAATTGAACTATGCTACAAGCGAGTGTGTGTCCACACGGGACTTACTTGTAAGTCAACTCAAAAGTAAGATTGACCTTCACTAGTAAATTATGCCATGATAATGCACAATCAGAATAGGATTGGGTCATCAAGGTCATGCTTACAAGCGAGTTTACATGCAAGTCTTGTTCACACTGGCCTTACATGCGAATGTAGCTCGCTACATATAAGATATCTTACATGTTAAATCGTCATTAGTAACTTGCATATGTAGCTACATGCCAGTGGGTTTAGACGGGCACTACGTGCAAGTTTACATTCGAATGTAGTTACAAGCGACTTTACAAGCGATCGTCTGAACATGCCTACTAATGTGTAATTTGTTTTTGATTGTGGCAATCATTTTTGACCTGCTTCCATAAAATGAGGGTAAAGTCGCAATTTGGTAGTTTCAAGACATTTTGACTGCTGAGTTGTTCTTTGTTTGCCGCTCGCCTGTACAAGCCAGTAGTATATGCTTTGTGTATGGCCCATTGTGGCCAGGGGCCTAGTAAGAGCATTGGGAGCCCTTGGACAAGGAGCAGTGCAGGGCCCTTTTTTAGTTTTAACATCTCCTTTATCCGCCCTATCCTCATATAGAGGATATGCAATATGACGTCACTCATGACAGAGTTATCCTCATTTAAAGGAGGATTTTGTGATCCTAGCATCCTCATTTTATGACATTTTTCAGTAGAAATCCACGAAAAAAGTTTATTTCCAAAATTTCAGTTGATTCTGATTGTGCGTTTGTGAGTTATGCATGATTATGTGTATTACACTGCTCCATAGGCCACTGTTGTAATTTTGTTCTGGTATACCAGAACGGAATTCAAATTTAACAATATTTTTTCTAAACAAATTAATCTGCAAGAATTTTTTGGTACATAAACATTATATAGCCAGAGGTTTCCATTGGTATAAAAATTTCAACTTTTTTTGAGAAAAATGGGGGGATGAGGATGTGGATCACGAAATGCCCTTTTAAATAATATTCTGTCCTTCATAAGGTACCACAGGGCAATTCGCATGATAAACAGGTGATTGGTATGAATAGTTGTGGAATCGATCCTCCAACATGGCTGCCATTTCAATTGTTATACCATTCCGGTTGGTTTATTGCATTCACTCTATAGCAGGTCATATTTAATCAACTTTTCTTTGAACAAATTTGAAGCAATAACATTTTTCAACATGTTTTTGTTGTTGTTCAGATTGGAGCAAGCCATGCAGTCCTACACATTAATAGCTACACCGTCATTATTATCTGCTGCAACTCTATCAGCTGCTTCATTACAGGTAAATAAATCGTATTACAGGTTAGAAAAGATATTTTTGATGTGGTGATAAAGAGGTCATCGCTATCTCAAATGACCAAAACTGCAACCCATATTTATTGCGCATCCTTAACACTAAGGGGCCTAACATCGTTTGGACCACCAACCTCAGGTGTGGAGCAGCCAACCGCCGATTGTGTGTGACCATTGCCCCACCAACTGTTTCATGCCTATGATTTTGGATGATTACAGCTGCGTCTCTGCTGAGGTATGCGTGCCTTCAAAGTCGGTACAATGTGTGCGTCCGCGTCTGTACTTCAGAGTAGACTGACTGTAGTGTTTGGTTTTGAGGACATCTTTGATTAAAACCAAAATATTGTCTTTTTTCCAGGGAGACAAATACCTAGCTCCACCATTAGTGCTGATGGACCACCCACCTCTGGCAACCTACTGTAATAATGTCCTCTCTGCCTTCAATGAGCTCAGACTATGTGCACCTGTAGCTTTGGCATGTGATGTGGCCAGTAAAATGCAGGAATCATTGGAGAAGGTTATTCAATCTATTGTAGCATACCATAGGTAGGTTTCTTTCCATATGGCATTTCAATTGCTCAGAGGCAGAAAGACGTATGTCTTAGCTAGCTGTTGTGTGTATGATTGCCTCTTATATACAGGAGTTTACTCACTCATGGTAAATGCACACATTTGAACTCATGTATATCATAGGTAGTCACACAGAGCAGCAAATATAAATCAATTTACTGCTTACAATGGGTTCAGACTGTGTGCTCTTGTAGCTTTGGCATATGATTTAACCACTAAAACACAAGGCTGGTATGGAAAGTACTACAAAGTTAATGGTTTCATCTTGGTGTAGCATATCATAGGTAATAATAAGTTCGATGTAAGAACTTGTATTTCTTACCCATTTCTAAGATGCTAATAATTATAATGCACATCACATGGGTCCTGTGCTCAATGGTTGCAGAATTACATTTGTCTCAAACAACATCGTCACACCAATGTTATGGAGTTAGTTTTACACACTAAAAATTTGCATTGCAGGACGAGACTCCTAACTCATTTCCATTTACTGTTTGAAAAGTTTTTATTGCTTACTATATAACAATGACCACATAATTTACTATATATGTGGCACGATCTGGTCCATGGAGACCAAAGGCGGCAAATTTGAAACTGAGATAAAGGTAAAAATATGGAGTAAAAAATAACAATAAAATACATAAGAAAATAGACATAAAAAACTTCATAATTTTAGAATAATAATTCATAGCAGGTTGTAAGTGCATTATAATATCTGAGGACTTACTACAATTTGATATTAAGGGAAGTCAAGTTGCAACAGAGTGCAACACTATCATAAGTGCAGTAGAATGCAATAGCTGCCATTTGCAACATTTCAATAAATGTTCTTACTTTTAACCAATAACACTAGAAAAAACACCCAACTATATAAAGGTGATATCTTGGGGTTAGCTTAGTAGCCATCAGGAAAGTATACAGTACATCAACACTTTACTATGAGCATGATGAGGGGATTGTGCTGCAAACAATAGGTGTTTTACAAAAGGCAGCTATTACATTCTACTGCACTTACGATAGTGTTGCACTCTGCCTACGAACTGTATCTCTTTCATTCTCTTCTTGACAGGGCTGAAGAAAGTACATTCAACCAGAAGGAATCGGACCTATTCATCAGCATGTGTGTGGCTGCAGCACATGAATTAGTGCCATACATGGACAGGTGTATACAGGCTTTATTTCCACCTGCTAGTATAGCTCAGACACTTGGGATTACAGTAGCTGAACTACAGAAACAGGTATGATAAACTACTGGGGGCAGATCATGTGCTATGACCAAAAGACCCCAATTGTTTGTCAAATTGTGGGATAGGCTTTTACGACGATTCATAACAATTTGTGGGTTTTTAGCGGGTTCACCGTAGGACAAGTTTAGAACTGTCAAGTTTTCGTCAGGAGTAGCTCTGATCTCTTCAGGACAAAGTACCTAAGAATGAGACATGTAGGCCACCCCTTGCCTACTGATGGCTCTGATAAGAGCAGTTGATTGAAGACTGCTCCTTGTCAACAGAGAACAAGCAGAACTCGCCTATCTGCTAATTTTTGAAGGTTTGGTGGATCTGAAAAGAGCCGTTCAATGAAGACTGCCCCTTGTCTACAGAAAACAAGCAGACATCGCCTATCTGCTAAATTTAAAGGTTTGGTGGCTCTGAAAAGAGCCGTTCACTGAAGACTGCTCCTTGTCAACAGAAAACAAGGGGCAGTCCGACAACCAAACGTTGCGACAGAAAAAAAAACTTAATTTTCTCAGTCTCAAATTCTTGAAGTTCATGTTTGCCACCATTGGATATACCAAGATAATGTGGCTGCAGCTCACATCTCTTGAATTTGCAATAGACCTGATATATTTGACCGGTGAGTTGTAGACCCAAGTGAGATTGCATGAATGTTGGTATGCTGGTCACTTTTGGAGGGGAAAAAAAGAAAGAAAAAAACCCCCCAAAAAACAAACAAACTGACCAACCGTCCCATATATAAAAGTGACCTTTGGACAAGCAAACTATTTTTTTTGGCCTTATTGTAATGCCATGACCACATGTTTTAGCCACTGCAACAGTTACAGTGCCCATAAACAGAAACTTGAGCATTGGAATGAATGTTGTAATATTTTCAAGTCTAGAGTAAAGTGACCATCTAAGATGAATAGAATGACTGTTATGTTTAGACCCTCCCTCGGGTCCATGGAGAACGACTGGTAATGTAGATTATATAACATTAAATAAACCCGATATATGGACCCTCCCAATCTGTAGGCAAGTTGCCTTCCAGTTCCCAGCATTTTGTGGGAATTCACTTTTACCAATCCTGGGTCAGACGAGTTTTCTATATATCACATACGTGGTCTCACTGTCTTGCCGTTTGTGTAAGTGGCTACTTAGCCTGGCCAATCAATGTAGATCTCAACAAGCAAGGCAATATCTGAAGTGGTTTTCATTGATAGTCTATTGATCATAACCAACGCGCGCGCAAAATGACAATAGAACTGGGTCATGCATGTTATGTGCCTACCATATTTGAATTGACAATGGGGCAGGGCTATCATAATTGACGCAACAGTCACGTTACATAGCTTGATAATTATTTGGAAGGGACTTCTCTATTCAAACTGTAACAGTCTCGGATTCGGAGAGCTATTATAAAAAATAAACAAGTTGGTCATTTAGATTAATTGAGTTTTCATCGATACACAGTGCTCCAGGAGCACTATAACTTTTGTTGCTGGCAGTTAGGGCTTAGTGGTGTGTTGGGTTTAATCTTAAAGTGAAGGAGAAGGTGGTTTTAGCTCTAATTATTTACCCAGAGATGGAACCGAGACTGTGGGACAGTCTATAGTTATGTTGTGCTATCCACAAGATGATTGTGAACATCAAATCATTCTGTTACAACTATATTGAATGGGAAGTGTACCAAGTTTGTTAACATCCAGGGCATAATTTAGTGTCCAAATTTTTCATAGCAAAATTGCAACAAAGTTTTCATTTGTATAGCAATATGTATTGCAATATGCCATACTTCTCTGTAGTTGCATAGCAATTTAGCTACATTTTGTAGCAAAATGCAGTGTCATTCCGGCTATATTATACCCTGTTAACATCATTTTGATAATTCGTGTTTTCTTGTAACAGGGACCATTAGGAACTCTTGACATCAGCCATATAATAGAACCACTTGAACCATTGTTACCAGTGAAAGAAGTAGAACCAGAACCAGAAGTAGAACCAGTGCAATCAGAATCAACACAAGGTGAGAATGCTGGAAACAGAAGGGTTCAAATTAAAAAGAATCGGATCAATTAAGTTCCATAAACAAATGTGGGAGTATTACGTTTGCCAACTCTTAATTAGTCAAGAGCTTGTGATTTCCAAACATATGTATCATACGCCCGTGTATCTATTCAAAATCACTCATGTGACTGGATTTTTAATAGATGCACGCCTACACGGGTGTTTGAAATGTACGTTTGGAAATCGCGAGCTCTCTAGTATTTGAATGAGTGTAAAATTTCAGTGTGTAAACCTGGATGGTAACCTTGGAAGAGTGTTGCATTCATGGCAGGAGAAGAAAGCAAGGGAAATTTTAAAGTAAGATATGACCCATGCAATACTGGATTGCAATGCTCAAACACTGGGATTTTTCCACCCTTCTAATAATTGTAATCATCCAAATTATAGACTTTGAAGAGTTCAGATAATAATAATAATGATACTGACAATGACAATGACAATAATAATAATATAATAACAATAATAACAATACTACTACTAATAATAATAACAATATCAATAATAATAATAATAATCAGACGTATATAGGGCCTAAGCAAAGGCATCAAGTTGCTTTACGGAACTAGATTAAAAATTGACGTAAAAAGTATGCTTCAGAATCTACGAAACTTACACTATAATCAAATTCAGTAAACCTTTGACGAGCGCGTATTTTAAGTATACATCACGTATTTACTGCGTTGGACGCACTTGTCTCTGATTGGCTGCTGAGTGAAAATTTATGAATGAACTCAGTGCGCCGTACTTGTTAGCTCCGAATATGCAACATCACGGTAGTCGCGCTCGTCAAAGGTTTGCTGCATTTGATTATAACAAAGTACATCATTAAAAAGCATGTAAAAAGAACATGATAAAAAGTCAGCAGCAAATTACATAGCAACTGAGTAAAATTCTGTCAGCAAATAATATACAAAACAGAAAAAAAAAAAAAAAAAAAGCTGCAATGTATTTTTTTGGCATGAATAGTTACTGTATGTAAAGAGATACCTAATTATGGAGAAGCACTAAACACAGTGAATATGATATTAAAAGTTGATGTCAAAAAGAAATGTGTACACTAAAATATAAAATTATCGATAACAATACTGATAAAAAATAACACTCGCAGATCATACGGATAATTTGTTAAGAGTCAAATTTTTGTACCAATCACATAACAGATCTCAGCCTCACGGTTTGATGAGTCATTTTAAGAAAAGTTGAGCAATGATGGCGCTATTTATCTAAAATCTTGTTTGTATTTTTACAAGGGATAGACACTTGTAAAATGGTATTAGAAAATAAGCAAAAAGACTAACAAATGTCAGGGGAATTTTCAAAAAACTTTTTATCATGAAATGTAAGGTATAACTCATATTATTTGGCTAATTTAAATTTTAAATAGCGCCCTCAATTTGCATACAAATGAACAGTTTATAGAATTAAAATTACCACAAAAAAGCAGAAAAAGATGAATAATTTGTTATAGACACAAAAATATATGTTAAAATTGCTACAAAATGTATGTGTATATTCAGTTTATTAGTGTGATAGCTGTTGGTATTTATTCAGGTGTATAATTGAACATTTTAATAATATCCACTCATATATTTTAATAATAGTTTTTTTAGAAAAATGAATAATAATAATAATAATAAAACACTTTTATAAAGCGCATTACATACAAGAACATATCCCAATGCGCTGAACAGTAAAATATCTTTTAAGATATTTTACTTTACTTAAAAGTAAACTACAACAAATATATACAAAATGAATGCATGTTTAAAACGATACAAAAGGTCTTACACTACAACATACTTAAATTACACATGGCAAACAACTGTTCAGGATGCCTGTGATGATTAAATGATCACATCAAACAACTGTGGCATAGCAGCTGCACATTCACACAAGTTTAAATTGTAAATCCACAAAATGTTTTTAAAAAAATAATTTAAAAAATGATATCATGTAATATCAAAACATTTAGATGTGTGCAGCATTTTAATTTACTCAAATTGATATTTCATTTACTTTAACTTGCATGAAAATTTGTTAAGAGTCACACTGTACTGTACTGTCCTCACATTAGTGTAGAGTCTGTTTTACGGAAAAAGGAAGAAAATCACGGAATCGGAGGTACAACACGGAAAATGACATTTTGTATGATGTGACAAAATTGTTAAAAGATAAGAGAAATAAATGTTAAAAACAATCATGAGTTGTGTATGTCAATTTTTATGATAAAAATACTGTTTAATAATACCGAAATAAAGATATATTACCAAGGCATGAACCCCATATATCCCTCCAAACATCGTAAAAGTTGGCCTATTATCGTGAGAATATTCCAATCAGAGCATATTGATCGCGATATTGAACACTTTATTGTGACATTAATATCATTGTTTATACATTTTAAGCTTTTTTCATGACACAGATTTACAAATATTACAACACAGATTACAACACGGAAAATGGATTTTAGAAAATGGTAAACTTCGGACTCTACATTAGTGCTGGAGTCAGTGGCGTAGCCAGCACTTTTTCAGATGATGGGCAAAGATAGGGCAAGCCAACTTTTAAGGGGGAAAAAAGTACCAAAAAAGGGCTAAAACCTTACATATCAGGGTGGCCAGCATCCCACAGGGCAGGGGGAAAGAGAGGGGCAAGATTTCTCACAGGGGAAGCTGCCCCCCCACCTTTGCCCCCCTTCTATGCAACTGGCTGGAGTGTCGCCTCAGGCCTGATTCAATATACACTTGCATACAATATGCTGATCACACTGAGGCACTGTGTATTCTGTACACATTTCTCAACTCTGTGCTGCATTCATATTCCCATTACTTTTCTGCATCTGATCTATGCATTATATTTATAAAACAAGTGAAATTCTATTCGTCACCATCATAGAATGATGGTGATCTATGTTAAATGCTGCCCTCATAGCAGTGCAGATGATACAGAGAGAAATGATGGAATTAGTACAGAACATTGATGCACTACATGTACCTTAAATGCTGCCCTCTTGTGGGCTAAAAGCATCACAGAAAAACAATATTAGGAGAATATTAAAGGAGTATTTTCCTCTTTTTATGACATTTTCAGTAGATTTCTACAAAATATATTTGTTCCCAAAATGTAAGTTGTTTTTGATTATGCACTTGCGAGTTATGCATGATTGTGTGTATTATACTGCTCCATAGGCCAGCTGTGTTATAATTTTGTTCTGTTTACAGAACGTAAATACAAATTTGACAATTTGCTTAAAAAGTTACCTTTTTCAGAGTTGTGGTTAGCAGCGACGGAGCTTGCGACACCATCACAGCGTCTTCATTCAGCGTAGTGTTTACAATCCTCCGGTCACATGACCACCCGATGGGTGGTCAAGAATGAAGACGCCGTTATGGTGTCGCAAGCTACGTTGCTGCTAACCAAGACTCTGAAAAAGGTAACTTTTTAAGCAAATGTCAAGAATGACAGAGTCCAATATGAGTATCCATGCTGCTAAATTTGACAATATTATTGAAAAACAAATTAATCTGCAAGAAAATTTCTGTACATGAACATTATGTAGCCAGAGGTTTCCAGTGGTACTATAAAAATCTCAATTTTTTGGAGAAAAATGGGGGGGATGAGGCAGTGGATCATGAAATGCCCTTATAACAAAAGGATTTATTTGTATTGATTTTTGGGTCAAAATTACTTTCATCATCACAATTTCTACAATGGATAGATAAATGGTAAAAACTGAATTGCTGTGTATTTACAAAATATAATACACATATTAACACATTCATTAAATAGACATAAAGGTCAACATTTTATCAGCACTCATGTACTCACGCTTCGGACAGTAAATTCACCCCACTACTACGACTCAGAATCCTAACACTTTTACAACACCCACCTGCACACACACACCTGTCTGTGTTTGCCTCCAAACGTGGACATTGTGTTTTGCTATCTAACCGAGGATGTGTGTATGATGTTTTCATTGCCTAACCGTGGACTAAAATGGCGGATTTATTTTGTGTATAATACGAAACGGAATTTTAGCCATCACCCTGCGGACGGTAGTTTTTACACGTGTGGTCCTCGGTTTCAGGCAAATAGCGTTTAAAGCATCTAGCATGCATTTGAGGTCTTTTGCAGCAGTTTGAGACCGAGCACAGTCCTCGGTTGGAAGTAGGTCCACAGTTTAGGGTGAAAAATCTTGTGTGTGTCCTCGTTTGTCGGCAAACACGTACGCACCCAACACACAACCCTTACATAAGTTACATACACTCACACACCCCACACACCAAATTCATTACTGGAGTTGCTAAAATTAATATATTTTATTAAACTTCTTGTAAAAGGGACAAAACATGGTAAAACCAACAAAACATGGAAAACTACAAGAAAATGGAAAAACACAGAAAGTGATAAAACAGACAACTGATGGCGCTAATTTAGAAACATCACATAATGTACAAATTACCGTATTCATCCGAGTAAAGTCCCACCCGTTTTTTATGTGAAATATTTTCAAAATTGGGTGGGTGGGATTATACTCGAATTTCAAGTTTTAAGTTATTTATTTATTCGGTTTTGGAGTGTCCCTGGACCTAGACCTAAATGCTAGGATCATTCATGGTTGACCTAAAAAAAAATTTAAAAAAAGATTGTTTGTGTTTTTAATATGAAAATTGATAATTTGTATTCATGTCATACTCTAAATGATTTCAAAATGCATTCAAATTCAATTTTTTTTTTTACAATTTCTGGAATTTTTCTAAAAATGGGGGGTGGGACTATACTCGAACGTGGGACTAGACTCGGACGAATACGGTACATTTTGATTTAGAAGGGCGTCAACAAACTGCTTCATTTATTTTTCTCAATATTACTTTACAAAATCACATCATCATCACAATTTCTATCACACAGCCTTTATTGGACTACAAATATTGTATACAGTGATGTGTTAGTTTTTTGCATACATGAGCTAGGGAGCGGAGATGGTGTAGCTTCCTATAGACGAATCCAAATACACCCATTCCTACACCTGACTAGCAGCCTTTAGTTGGGTCCCCGTCGGCTACAATGCATCCAAAATGTGAAATGATTCGGCCTTGGCGGACATTTTAAACTGCATTCCATCACCCGTTTTACACCTTCCGCGAAAACACAGGTAGACAAAAGAATGATTTAAGTCAGTTACAACACAATACAGTTCCAACAGTTGTGCAAATAAAAGCCGCCTTACACCTAGAGAAGGTCGAGGAGGGTTAATAGAATAATACAATAGAGATAATTCCGCAGGTAATCCCGTCGCATCTATTCATAGATGTACAAATGGATGAACAAAAGGACTATGTACGAATAGATGCGACAGGATTACCTCTATTGTATATATTATTCTATTAACCCTCCTCGCCTCTTCATCTTCTCCAGGTGTTAGGCGGCTTTATTTGCACAATCGGCGCTCAAAACCCCAGGTTGGTGCTAGCGGAAACCAAAGATGGCCGACCAAATCCTGACCATGACTTGGCTCATTGGATTCGTCTATAGCTGGAGGCTACGTGCATTGAATGTGGTATATTAAAGAGTTGCATTATAGGCAGGAAACTTTCCTGCATTAGGATTGTTTGTTCGTTGATGGGGGAAATGTAATTGTTTGTTTGCATGCAAGAAACCTAAAGCATAAAGAAAGATTAATCAGGAAATTATGTTAAAGGGACTTCCTGAAACATGTTTACGTAATAAATGCATCAAGAATTGATTAATGAAAATACACATTGTAACCACGCCTCATTTAATTTTGTATGCTGGAGCGCACAGTTGTGCATGGTTTCAAACTTTCATGTCTTTACTTGCCTGGCAATGGCATATAGGCCTATACAGTGGAACCTTGTGAACACAACACCTGTTAGCACATAAAATCTGATGACACAAAGTGATTTTGAATTCCCTCGCATTGCTTTTGTACGTTAAAAAACCCTGATAACAGCGCTCAAAATAAGGCGCGTCCTTGCGTTAAATACCTGTGAAAGTAGCCGCGGACCCGCAAAGTTCGTACGGTACGGGTCGGCGTGACCCGTAAAAATTGAACCAAGTAAATAGCAGAAATCCTAGTTTTGTTGTTCCACTGGAAAATCTGGTTCACATAATATGTCCAGCTCCTTGAGTACACTTTCATTTTAGAGTCCCATCAAGTTTTCAACCCGGGTTTTCAATTTTCTACAATCTACATATTGTGATCGCCGTAGGTAATTCTCTCTCTTGAAATTTCAAAGGCAAAGGTCCGGTGTCGGACCCTTGACAATTGATGAGGACCCTTGAAATTTCAATGGCAAGGGTCCGGAGAACCCTTGGATTTTTTTTCCTATTTCAAGGCCTGCCTGATAATACAAAATCTTGATAACACAAACTGAAACGATGTGGACCCATAGATTTTTGTGTTACAGAGGTTCCACTGTAGTTTGGTGTAATATCTGTCATTGTAAATATCAAAATAGTGTTTCCAACTTAGTGATGGTGGGGCAAAAATCTCTATGAGTAAATGTGAATCTGCTGGAACCATTGTCTGTATTTCATCATTTTTTTATGTTATTTATTCAACTGATAATTAAAAGGACATTTCGTGATCCACAGCCTCATCCTTCCACTTTTTTCACAAAAAAAAGTTGAAATTTTTATACCACTGGAAACCTCTGGCTAAATAATGTTTATGTACAAAAAATTTCTTGCAGATTTATTCGTTTAGCGAAACAATCATGAAATTTGAATTATGTTCTGGTACATCAGAATGAAATTACAACACATTGTCTATGGAGTAGTGTAATACATGTAATCATGCATAACTCACAAACGCAAAATTATCTGAATCAACTGAAATTTTAGGAATAAGCTTTTTTGTGTGGATATCTACTGGAAAATGTCATAAAAGAGAATACTAGGATCACAAAATACTCATTTAAGATAAATTGTAAGAAAGTAATGTAATTTTCGTATTGATTAATTTTATGACCCTTGTTTATTGGATCTTGATGAGTGTTATATGATGGGTTGTTGTTAGACTGGTTCCAGGTTGTGTCGTCCTTTGTCCTTGTTTAGGTTGCTGGGTTGTCTATGGATGTTTTTTTTATCTTAAAATTGGGCATTTTTGGCCTACGAAGTGGACATTTTCAAATACCGTATTTTGACTTGGGGTTAAGTGCCAAGATTGGGGTATTCTCCATGGCCCGACCCCTCCCCCAGGCGCTGTCAGTGTATACATGTATGACAAGCATTACAAGTATTTTTCAAGAGTAATATAATCATTTGCTTTGATTTATAGCCAAAATATATCAAAGATGCGGGACAGTTTATCTATCATACTGCCCTTATTTGGTAGAGTACCGTGATGTTCAAAGATTGGCTAATTAAATAAAAGAAGGAAACTAAATGTATTCAATTCGTTTTTACAAGTTTCCTATTCATAACAAGGAGATTTTAATAAATTATTTCGGATCCAAATATTCATACAATAGGTGATGCTGTCCTGTTCTTTTCAAGGCATAAACCAATATTGATTAAACATAAGTTTATTAATAACAGCATTATTTTGTTACTTTAAAAAGATTGTTTGTCATTTTCACCATGACAGGCAATTTAATAATGCCATCATAATGTTTGTCATTTTCGGTAATAAAAATAACTGAATAATAAATGATAAATAGGAAGACATTAGTGCATACTCAGCTGTTCAGGAAATTGCAAACCAATATTAATTGAATTTGGTTTGTTAATATCTTTGCTAACAACGCATGATGCAAACAAAGTTTTGTGTAAGTAATTTCAATATAACATAAAGGTTTGATGAAATTCATTTTAGAAATATATTTCCCAATGATGTTTCATTTGGTTTGTTATTTATATTTATTTATTTATTTTCTTATTTCTCTTCTCCAATTCCTCTCCATTCGTCTAATCTCCTCTTCTCTCCCCTCCCCTCCACCCCCTCCCCTCTCCTCCCATCCCCTCCCATCTCCTCTCCTCTCTTCCCATCCCCTCCCATCTCCTCTCCTCTCCTCTCCTCCCATCCTGTCTCTCTTTTTCTTCTTCTCTTCTCTTCCCTTCCCTTCCCTTCCCTTCCCTTCCTTCCCTTCCCTTCCTTCCCTTACCTTACCTTACCTTACCTTATTATTATTATTATTATTATTATTATCTTTATAGAACAAGATGAACTCCAAACAGAAGCAGAAAAACTGACCATATCTGGAAGCGATAAACTCTCTTCAATTACTGAACTTTCAGAACCAGAAAGTCCAACACAATCAGAACCACATGACACAAGCATACCACCTGGAGTTGTAGGTGGTCTGGCTACCATTGGAGAAGATTTAGAAGAAGAGGACAGTACCACTGAAACAAAGGACTCTGAACTTGCGGGGGATTCTCAAAAACATTCAAGTGTTAACTTTATTGTTGGCGATACAGAATAATAACCGATAATTCTGGTTATATTAAATATTTTCAAAATATTGAGCTACATTGTCATTATGTTTGCATTATTACATGTGCAAATACAAGCATGGCATATAATGCCTATGAGGGAATATGCATACACAGCAAAACCAGATCCTGGCAGAACCTATACCTTCTGTTCGAAGTACACCCTCTATTGCCAAGTATGCAACACTCAATATCATGTGTGATATGATCAAGGAGAATGAGTCACACACAGCAATTTTCAATTGAAAGTTTTTACATCATTTTCTGGGAGTGTATGCTACATTTTCATCAGACATCTGGTTACCGAGTTATGAGCAATTTATCATTGGCTAAAAACAATATGAAATAAAAAGAATTTGAACACTGTTTTTGCCAATATCTCTCAAACAATATTAGCAACATCACATATTGCAATGTTTCATTATGAGTAGATGACCGAATAGCATTAGCAGTGGAGAATAAAGAATTTGGTTACTTATGCATCACTATGGTCCATTGGACGAAGATGAAGGAGCACATTGTAGTTTGAGAATTTAAAAAAATTTAATATTTTCAGTTCAGGATGCCTTGTATATTGTGGTTCTTTTAGGTGTGTTATTTTTGAAAAACCACTACCCATTACTCCAAGGAATACTAAACTGGGCTCAAAAAGAAACTTATAATTTTTCACAAGGTCATATCTTAAAATCATGTCCATAAAAATGAACCAAAATTGCACACAGGATTACTTCAATACTTCAATCAGATTTAATCAGATTTATTTTATTTCCATCAAAAATTACAACAAAATACAATAATTATAAAAAGGACAACACGATGGAGGAGGTACAACGATAAGCTTAAGCCTGTAAATGCTGCACCCCTGTATAATTAAATTACACAAATTAAAACAGAACAAAAACAAAACGAAGATCTGTAGCCAAAATTTTTTAAACACAAATATAATGAATCAATCAATTTAAATATAATATTGTACTATAATCATAAGTATTTAACATTAACATAGTAAATTACAAACACTGATATAAAGCATAAAAGCAATGATAAACAACTTTGAGATGGCATATTAAGTGGAGGCAATGTTTTAAAAGAATGATTAACAGAAATATTTCACTATAATAATGAAGCAAAACATGCTTAGATCTACTTGTCATTCAGTATAAGGCATGTACTCCTCTCTTAAAGAGAGAAATGTTGGTAGCCTGTCTAATCTCATAAGGTATTTGATTCCAAATTTTGGGACCATTTGAGACAACAGTACTTGTTTTGTGCAGTTGGTAATTATGCTTATTTCTAGTATTATAACTGTGAATACCCTTAAGACTCTTAAACATAGCATCAAATGATTTTTAGAGTACTCTACTCTAAACACTGGCCAGTATACATGTACCAAACAATTGTCCAACTTACACAACAGCAAAATGCACTCCGATGGAACAGCTTCCTGGATCACATTCACAGCCCAATAATTGGCACCCAACACAAGAAATCTGTGAGTAAGTGGAATAGTGTGGAACAAGACATGTTTTTGAAGAAAGTGTGTGAAAAGCAGAAGCAGACCGTTCCACACTATTCCAGTTACTTTATGGAAATTATCACCTGTGTAAGGATCTTGTACACATTCTCATAGATTTTTGAGCCCAGTTTACTTGAATAATGCATGTACAAATTCCTTTTATTTTTTACATTCATTTATTAATTTATTTGTTTCTTTTTATGTAAAAAATAAATTTTAATAATGAATTATTTAATTAAATAATAAATTAAAGCCATATTGTAAATATGCATAAGAAGTAGAATTATATTTTTCATTCATAAAATGTTAGTTTATACTGTCAGATATGTCCTCTTTTAATTTTAGACCAAACGGGTGAGGCAAAACAAAGAAAATTGCTAGTTAATACCAGCGCATATGTCGCCAATGTGAGCCACTCTTTTGAAAATGAATCGGGTTGGTTCGTTTGATATGTTATGACTCTCCCACTTGTCATGTTAAGCGCTCAACTAATATTACCATTGTAATAATTAAGCATCTTTTTCAGATGGTTTATTTAAAATCTAGGATTTTGACAAAACTACAGCACCTAAAGTCTTGATTTTTGCACGATATGTTAGTTTACTAAAGTATGTTACAATCATGTAAAAATAGAATTATGAAAACTATTGAGGGGGAGGCATGTTACAATATGGCTTAAAGTAATACAGAATGTATGTATTTATTAATTTACAATTTAAGAACTAATAAGTCATTAATTAAATTGATGAATCAATTAATTCCTATTAATTGATTAATTCATTCTGTCTTGATTCTCGATGTTTTGATAAAATACACATCTTGCTGCTGTGACCCAAAAAGAACAACTAATACACACATGGGGTGTGTTGTATTGTGTATATCAATGCAATCTCTAAACTCCCATTATTGCAGTTCACAACACCGTATATTGTCATAAATGTCAGCAACGGATATTAATAATACACTTGATAGCATACTATTTAAGACATATGTTGCACACATAATTCAATTAAGTTAGCTGACGTGAGAGTGTTCAATGTGTTAAATGAATTAAAATATTTTTCAATACATGTTTTGTTCAGACATTTAATAAATATTTTGATCATTTTTAATAAACCTGGTGAATCACAGAAATTCATTGTGTAAATCCTATTCAAAATATTGCCATAATGTCATGTAATCATCTGAACTTCCCTGGTGTAACAATGTAATTAATAAATCTCTACTTTTGCAATAATATGGATTATTTTGTTTTTCACTTTAATATTTAGTTATTTGTTTGCATAATTATATGCGCATTTCAACTTAGTGAGTGATCAGCAGTTATCATGTCAATATTGCACCCGCTGTGAACACACTAAAATTGATGAGATTTGCAAATAGAAATTGATGAAATGGTTGCATATAATATCACAGCACATGCGTGAATTATTTTTAGTGATCGTCATGATTGGAACCCCGGGATTGGAACAAGACGATGTGAAATCTACTTTATTGAAAATGACTGGCATTTTAGTAATTGCACCATAATTAGTTGGTTTCAATTGTTAAATTACAGCTTGTGCGCAAACTTGTTTGCAATAACTTTCTGTGAATTGAGCAAGGTCGGCAAAACTGTTCTGATTATTGTCCCCACCAAATAAAGTGTGGAAAGAGGAATTTTAAAATAATGAGCTCCGATGTATGTATGTAAATAAATGTTAATCATTGGCTTCTTTTGTTGATTTCTCCCTCATTCTTTGATAGGACTTGGACACAATGACCCTTGGGTAAATTGATATGTGTGATGTCAACAGGTATGAGGTCGAATGTCATTTAGGGGTCACTTGAGGTAATTTTACAAATGTGTATTTTTTTCGAAACCACAAAAACCTCTTAAAAACCCTTCTGGCACTAATAGCATTGTAAAAGATGTTTGACGAAAGAATAAGACGAAGAATCGGAATCAGAAGATTCGATATCAGATGATATCTGAGTGTTTTTGTATTGTATGAAAGTGCAACTTTCAAATCTGGACCTCGCTGCATTAAATTGACCGGTGTTTTATTGTTTTCTGGGCTATTGCATCAAATGAGGTGTCAAAATGCGCAGAAATAAATTCTGCTTCCAACGCATGTGATAGATTTGTAATACAATAGCCCCTTGTTTTGAATAATGGCCATTATTTAAGGGGGTTAGTTTCTTTTATGAGATGTTTAGATCGAAGTACGTTACATCAAACTTGGTTTTGTTTAAAAATAGTTTGTGATCATTTGAACACATGTTACATGTTATTATCTATTAGCACGCACATAAATTGAATTTATTTCAAAGTCAGGAGGTGTCGTTAACAGTAAGACCTAAAATAATCATTATCAGAGTTTATTTTTGACGTAAATAGCATCATTAAAAAGACGAATGTGATCATTTCAAGCAACTGTTGCGTATTGCCAATTTAGCACTCACGTACATCTAATCTGCCATAATATGCGATCTTGTTTATTAACAAAATATTACAGCAATATGCAGGTTTATAATGATCTCGCACCATAAAAAATATCCCAGAGACTTGTACTTTTGCTTTAAGAAAACGTAATTTGTTCTTCACAGGAACGGCTCAGTTCTTAGCGACAGGCTGACAGCTATGACGGTTTTTTCAAAAAACAGTTTAAGAACCCCATAACCGACCTTGTCTGTCGGACTGTTCATATTTCCAGTTAAGTGTGTTATGGATGATAAGGATCGTTTTAGTTAAGTTTAGGCCTACAACCATTCCATCATAGGCATAAGTGAATTCAAACGAATAAAAATTCCATTATTCCATTCCATTCTGTTAATTGCAACAGAATAAATAAACTTTTCCATGACGCTCCTTCATGACGCGTGGGGATAACAACACACTAATAACACCCTCATCTTGTAAACATATAATAATTACAATTGCGTCCACTTACGATGCAATACCATAACTAATTTATTAATATAAATGCTTCCACTGCTTTTCCGGTTCTGGGTTGAACACTTTGTAAAATATTGTTGTACAAGCAGTTCTTTTGTGATGAACATTAATTATAGCACGGAAAGAAAACATCACATTGGCATTGAGCCATTATTACCGTTGCAACTACGTTATTTTGTTTTAATTGTTAATATTAAATCGTTTTTGCTTACAATACCAACGTGCGCTTCCATTGTTTGACCAACGTATGTATACACGATGCAAACAACAGTTTCCATGCAGACTCATTTCAAACTATCCATACTGGGGTAAGGCAAAAAACAAACAAACAAGCAAACAACAACAAAACAGAAGCTTTGTCTCAAACCTTGTGCAAAAATGTTATTGTTATGCTCTGTGGTTGGGAAGCTGCTGGAGTGGGTGGTTAGAAACCCCGGGGGTCACTCCCATTGTGTACACCATCCGCGATAATAAAAACGCGTAAAAAGGGTCGTTTTTCGTAGTTTGGCACAATACACGCGTAACGTGTTTAGGGTGTCAAAAACATGAAAAAGGAAAAAAGAGTAGCAAAATTGCAATTTAGGGTATGAAATTTGATGTAAGGAATAAAATCCCTGTTTAGGGTGTGAGCAAGCTCGTGTAACCTGTTCAGGGTATCGTTTTAGCCCAGGGTTAAATCCTTATTTAGGGTGTTTTTCAAAAGTTGATTATCCCGGATGGTGTACGGGTCACAATGGAAGTGACCCCCTGGGTTAGAAATTAAATGATTGGTTACATACGCGATGTAGGTTTAATTTCTAAGCAGCAACATGGTCGATATTGTAACCCTCCTCAGCTTAGTTTGCCACCACTGGGCTCAACTGCTTGATGTGAGATCCCCTCCAGTTGTTGACGTCATCTTCCTTGATTGGAGTGAGACATTTGATAAAGTCAGTCACTCAATTCTTCTTGGCCCGATGTGGCATTGGATTTCTTTATTTATCAATCAGCGTTATCAGTGTGTTCAGTTTAGAGGGTCTCCTTCCAATTGGTTGCCTGTTTTATCAGGAGTCCCTCAGGGTTCTGTTTTAGGTCCCCCCTTGTTTGTTCTCGATTTACCCAATTTCATTCATTCTAACCTCTACCACTATGCTGACGACACTCTACTTAACTCGGAAGATGACGTCACCATCTTGCAGAATGATCTTGATAATAATAATCTTGGTGTATCACAAATAAGATGTGTTTAAATGCGGCTAAATGTAAAGTCATGAAGCTAAAGGTTGCGTGTGATGGCACTACTCCTTCATACAAAATTTCCAACTCAAGTTTAAGTGTTGTTCTAAATTATAAGTATTTGGGTGTTATTATTTCCATTTGACCTTTGACCTTGTGTAGCCTCAGGTTAACTTTTTCATGCTCCCCTCATATCAAGGATGATTTGCGCTAAGTTTAAGCCCATTAAGGTCAATTTAAACATTTGACCTTATTTGACCTTTGACACACCGATGACCTCAGGTTGACTTTTTCTTGATCACCTCATATTAAGTTTAAGTCCAGTTTAACATTCTGCCTCATTTGACCTTTGACCTTGGGTGACCTGAGGTTGAATTTTCATGTTTCTCTGTTTAAGTTTAAGTGTTGTTCTAAATTGTAAGTATTTGGGTGTTATTATTTCCTCTAATCTCAAGTGGAATGACCATGTTAATCATGTTGCCTCTAGAACATCTCGGCTTGTAGGTTTTATTAAACGCATTGTCCGTTGCAATGACCTTCTATTTTAACTATATAGGCTTTTTAAAACCATGTGCCGCTCCATTCTTGAGTATGGTGCTCCCGCATGGCTGCCCTATCAACCAAGTCACATAAACCGTCTTGAAAATGTGCAGAAGAGGTAATTGGCACGTTCATGCAGCACCTATAGGGAGAGCTTTCTTACCAATTCAGACTGGAAAAACTAGGCCTTTCATCACTTGAAAACAGATTTCATTACTTAGTCATAGCTTTTGTCAGTTAATGTTAGCCCTACTAGTATAGGGCGTTTTGACTGTGATCCAAAACCATGCTATATCATAAAACCTGGCTATATCCAGAAAACTGCGAAACCCTGTGACTGCTATTCTTTTTTCTGGGTGGAGCGGTTAGTGGGTTTTAGCGGTTCTCGGATAAACAGGGTGTAGCAATCAAATTTGTACAATTTTGAAAATACGAGGGGCAGTCAGTATGTTTTAAGAGTGGACTCGTGACGTCATATATGGATTGTTTTCATGGCATTTCTCAATGATTACATAAACACTGTACCTTTGTCTTTCATACAACACATGTAAAAATTATATCATACACATGATTACGTAACAGCATTAGCATAAAATCAATATACTAGGGACAATTACGCAAAAAGGTGGGCTTTTAAATTACAGCAAAGACACGTGTTTAAAATGTCAGAGAACAGAAAAAGTACAAGGGGCATAAGGCTAGTTTTTGGCAGGAATAAACACTAGGTCCTCAGTTTGCATTTGGTTAAATATGAGACTTGTCATTAAACTGTGGTGGAAATGGGACGTCTGGAAATTTCAACAACTTTAGGGCTTGAATAGAAGCAAAATTATTCTGCAAATATGGCGTTAATGAAAAAGCAGTTATTACAAATGACATTAATTATCTCCTAAATGAAACAGACTAAAATATAATGACAGGTCACGTGTGAGAACTAGTACTCAGTGCGATGATAACAGGTGCAAATCAAACAATAATCTGCGCATGCGTAGGTAGGATGACCGATACAACATGGTGGAAATGCACGAAAATGGCAAAATTCCATTTAAATAGGGCCTAAAATATTACAAAATGCTATGAAAATTTTAATCTAAATATTTATATGAATTTTTATGGATGATCTCAACATGAAATGAACAGAAAATTTTTAAAATAAAATTTCTTATTAAAACGATGGCCTCTCTCTCTGTACCACTACTTTTTGTATAAATGTAACAATGGTAGAATAACAGTTATATTTTAATCACGGATTCAAATATTTTCTAGGGAGACTCTGTCATGGCGGAACTGGCCAAAAAAATTAAATTTCCACGTTTGCTATTTTTGGCAATATCAAGATTTGTATAGAAAGGAAAGCATTGTTTTTGTCAAAAATAAGACATATTTGACCATGCATTTTAAACAAACTAAAACCTTTACAGCCCAACAAACATGGTTTAATGAACTGGTAGTTTGTGTTCTATTACTGTTCCAAAAGGCAGCATTATCCATTCTTTAATTCCCGAGAAAATATAAAAAATACAACAATACCTCATTTCAGCCTCTTATTTCCCTTAACAAAAACGACTCAATTTCACCAGGTACCTCTAGACCATTGATTTTATGCCAATGCTGTTACGTAATCATGTGTGTAATATAATTTTTGCATGTGTTGTTTGAAAGACAAAGGTACAGTGTTTATGTAATCACTGAGAAATGCCATGAAAACAATCCACATATGACGTCACGAGTCCACTCTTAAAACATACTGACTGCCCCTCGTAGAATGACACAAGTATGCCGCTTATGTTTTGGTTTGATATTTATATGCCTATCAAGATAACTTCTTTAGCCATCAGATAAGCTTTGTTCCAATAAAATCGATGGTATACTAGTGAAGATATGGTCAATTATGTAACTTAGTCTTAAAATCGCTTGGGCCACTTTTGTCTAAGTGTAAGTAACTTAATAGAGTTGAACCATGGACCAGTTAGTTAGGTAGTTTTGGTAAGGTAGAAATGATTACATAATAGAATATCTCCTTGAGTTTTTGAAAGTCACATTTAAGCACTGTGTTACGAGTCGTATTTGACTCAAGGCCAAAATCACCTTTTACCCGAACTCACACGAATGCACAACACAAATACACTGTTTGGTTAAGCTAACAAAATCTTAAGTCTTTAATTGAAAGCACGTTATCACTGGTACAATATATGACAACAAATGCACATACACATTAATCAAATATAATCACTCTTTATCTATTTTGTACTTAGCCAGCATTCTTCTTCTTCTTGGCGATCATAAAGTTCTTGCAATGTCCTGGACGACTGATGTAATATATCCTTATTCACTTGTCCTGCGAAAATCACCGAAGTCCAGTGAACACTTGAGTTTATGAATATCCTTGCGTATGAAATCCTCACACAAAAATGGCGTTGCTTTCTCCTTGCGTTGCTTTCTCCTCCAAACTTAACTCCTTGCGATGCTTGCTCCAAACTCAACTCCTTGCGCTGCTTTCTCCAAACTTGGTGCTATTTCCACCTTTCACACAATATCTTCAGGAAGCAGGACTGCGATGCAGTTGTCCCCACTTATTTTGACAGTTGCGTTGAATCAAAATACCAGACTTCAGCAAGTCGACAGAAGAATATATTTCCTTTCTTGGAAGAAGTACGTTCTTTGACGTATTCTAGATCTTCTCCGACAACACTGGCAAATAGTAGTACTTTGACTACATAAAATATTTCTGGTTTGCAATTTCCTTTCTTTGAAGGAATTTTTTTTTTTTAATGCATATTAGCTAGCTAGCCCAGATCAACACAATAAACTGTGACAATTGTGTTTACATTTTCTTATTATATACCAAGCAGTGGGAAAAACCCCATTCTATTAATAGGCAATTACTTCCTTCACACTTTCACAACATTGCTGCAATCTTGGGATTTCCCAAGATTAATTATACACATTCACCTTTTACATGACATCATTTCCTGAGGGGAATCTCCTGACATCACTTCCTGAGGGGAATCCTGTGACATCATCTTTACTTTTCAAACTCAGGGGGTTTCCAAATATTCCAAATTAGATATGTTTCAATTTGTTTTGCTCAATTTGAGAGGGGAATTCCCCCAAAATGTCATCACTCATGTAACTTTGTAAACAAAGATAAATCATCAAATTAAATTACTGAGGGCACATCACACCCTCCCCCTTAAAAGAAGAAAGTTTGAATGTAATGAAAACTTTCTTAATTGTTTTCTTCGTTTACATGAACTTCAACGTAATATTAACTTTGAGTACTTAACTCAACATACGCAGTGACTACTTGTCACACAAGTTCCTTTTTAAAGGAATTTTTGTTTGTTATTTTTTTTGCAATTCTGGACAAGGCATCAGCCATTACATTGTCTTTTCCCTTCATATGTTTGATGTCCAGATTGTACTCTTGCAAGGTCAAACTCCACCTCACCAGTCTTTGGTTTTTGTTCTTCATCCTGTTGATGAAGGTGAGGGGATTGTGATCTGTGAAAACAAGCACAGGGTATACTGTGGTACCCAAATACACATCAAAATGTAGCAGTGTAAATAGCAATGCTAGACACTCCTTCTCAATTGTGGAGTAATTTCTCTGGTGCTTGTTGAATTTCCTTGAAAAGTAACAAATGGGGTGATCTATTTGATCTTCACCCTCTTGCATCACAACACCTCCACAGCCTATGTCACTGGCATCAACAGTCAACTTGAACTGCTTCTGAAAATCAGGTGCAGTAAGTACTGGTGAACTCATGAGTATTGATTTTACTTTGTGAAAAGCAATTACACACTGTGCTGACCAAATGAATTTTGCATCTTTCTTCAACAAATCAGTCAAAGGACTTGCTATCTCTGAAAAGTTTGGACAGAACTTTCTATAATAGCCAACCATTCCTAGAAATATCATGAGTGCCTTCTTGTTTACAGGTGTGGGGTATTGCTCAATTGCTTCAACTTTGGTTTTGATAGGTTTCACCTGACCTTGACCTACAACATATCCCAAGTATGTGACTGTGGCATGGCAAAACTCACTTTTTACCAGATTGACTGTCAATTGTACTTCTGACAGCTTCTTAAACAATTGATGGAGTTGTTCCATGTGTTGTTCCCAAGTTTGACTGTAAACAATCAAATCATCTACATACGCTTCACATCCCTCTATGTCTGCCACAATTTGATTTACCATTCTCTGAAATGTTGCTGGTGCGTTTTTCAAACCGAATGGCACGACTTTGTATTGGTAAAGACCAAATGGTGTACAAAAAGCAGAAATCTCTTTGGCACGGTCTGTGAGTGGAACCTGCCAGTACCCTTTCAATAGATCAAATTTGCTAACAAATTTTGCATTCCCAATTTTGCCTATGCAATCATCAATTCTTGGAATAGGGTACGAGTCTGTCTTTGAATGAACATTTGCAGCTCTCATATCTGCCACTAATCGGTATGAACCATCAGGCTTGGGAACAAGAATGCATGGTGAACTCCACTCACTACTACTTGGTTCTATGATATCATTGTCTAGCATATAATTAATCTCATTTTTGAGATGTTCCATTTTCAATGGATTGACTCTGTAAGGATGCTGCTTGATCGGTTTTGTATCACCAACATCTACATCATGAAATGCAGCATTTGTTCTACTTGGCGTATCAGGAAATATATTGTCAAATTTGTGAATCAAATTTGCAATTTGACTTTGTTGATCTTGAGAAAGATGACCTAACTTTGAGTCCAAATTTATAGTGAGCACATCAGAATCGTTCAATTTTACATTATACTCTTTGTGCTCCAGCTCTTTATCCGGGTCAAATGTGACATCAGAATTGTCATCTTTACTCTTGTCTACGTTGGCGATTTTGTCTACATCGGCATGTTTGTCTACATTAGCATGTTTTACTGTACACACAGGTTTTGAAACGCCACTGTCATTTCTTTCAACATACTCTTTAAGCATATTTATGTGGCATAACTGCCTGCTCTTGCGTCTACCAGGAGTCTTGATAATATAATCTACTTCACCCACTTTTGACTCTACCTCACATGGGCCATGATATCTGGCTTGTAATGGGTGTTCTGGAATTGGAAACAGTACTAGAACTTTGTCACCTGGTTTGAACACTCTTTATCTGGCATGTTGATCATACCATTGTTTCATTTTGGCCTGACCCTGTTTCAAGTTTTCTTTGGCGATATCAGTTGCTCTGTTAAGCCTATGCTTAAAATTGGAGACATAATCCAATAAATTGATATCTGATTTCTCATTGAGCCACTTTTCTTTCAACAACTTTAAGGGCCCGCGCACTGTGTGTCCAAACACTAACTCAAAATCCTAAATCCTAAAGTTTCCTGAACAGCTTCCCTAGCAGCAAACAACAACAAGTGTACTCCCTCATCCCAGTCCCTCTGAAATTCCAAACAGTATGTCCTGATCATGTTTTTCAATGTTTGGTGGAACCTTTCTAGTGCACCTTGTGATTCTGGATGGTAAGCACTTGAGGTATACTGTTCTATACCTAATTGATACATGACCTGTTGAAATACTCCAGAAGTAAAGTTTGATCCTTGATCTGACTGTATGGACTTGGGGAGCCCCACAAATGTGAAGAACTTAGTTAAAGCTTTCAGTGTAAGTGTTGACGCGCACATAATTGTCAGAAGGTATTGATTCCCTGACTTAGTCTTTGGTAGGGGGCCTACACAATCAATAATAACCCTACTAAATGGTTCATCAAAGGCTGGAATTGGCTTTAATGGAGCAGGAGGTATTTTCTGATTAGGCTTCCCTACTACTTGGCATATGTGACATGTTTTGCAATATTCAGAAACATCTTTTCTGAGAGTGGGCCCCCAGAAATGTCTCAGAATTCTTTCATGAGTTTTCTTAACACCCAAATGCCCTGCCATGGGACTATCATGTGCTATGTTAATATCTTCAGTGTGGTAGACTTTTGGTACCACAATTTGGTGCACTACCTTCCACTCTTCATCGGCAGGCACATCAGGTGGGCGCCATTTTCTCATTAGCACTCCATCTTGTTTGTAAAAACAGACACAATTTTGTTCTGCTTCTTCTAGGGTCAATGCCCTTTGATTGATCTCTTTGAGTTCTGGGTCATTTTGTTGCTCCAGAATCAGCTTGTCATGACTTAAGGGGTGAAGCTGGTAAGGTGACGATCTCCGAAAAGTTTTTCGAAAAATTCATTAATTTCTCAAAAAGTAAAAATCTCAGTTCAATAAATAATGGTTAAAATGAAAGCCAATATTGGGGGCCTAATTATCGTATCATTATAATAGGTCTGGCACCAATGCAAGCATTTGTTTAGGTGTCCCAAGTTCATAGTCAAATATGCTGACGCTATTTTTTACAAATCGCCTGGAATTGCATATTTAGGTTTCAGCGATTGCTGAAAAAAGATGGGTATGTTTCTGAAAAGCGTTTCCGCTTGGAATGTAGATGGCTATTGTGGAGCTTAATGTCCGTGATTTTAATTTATAAGCTCTTTCATTGAAAATTTGTAACGTCTTTTGCACAGCATGCGGGTCGCCTGCTTGAATCCCGATATTTTAAACATTATGTTGTTTTTTAACCAAACAACCAGCCAAAAGAGTTCTCTAAACTGTCCTCTAACCGCAGATAACATTAGATCGACTGTGCTATCGGTAGAATTTAAACGAGAACCAAAAGTGTTCGCCAAAGTCATGTAAATATGGACTATCGCGGAATATGGCGTTTTAGTAAAAAGTTGCATTTTTGCCAGTGCTTTTACTGTTCTTGCTATGAAGAACATTATGAACTTATCTCCAACGTAGAACATAGTTGGCAAATATATTCCGGTTCAACTATGACTTATTCCAGATCCTTGATCTTTGCTATTGACAAACTTATGAGCATATTTGTATTTTGTAAAATGGCGAAAATATTCCAAAATTGAGCACTCCACCAGTCATACGTTAACACCCAGTTACAACGTGTCAATATGTTGTCCTTTCCGATTCTGACAGAATGCACTGAGCGTATTGGAATTCTGATTCTTTCCCATATATTGATTGATTTTAAACAATTGATTCGAACCAACGTCCTTGATCCTACTGTAATGTCTGTGGTAATGTGTTCAGAAGTTTTTGGATCTTGACAGGCGGCGAGTGGCATGATAGAGCCGGCAACTTGTGAAACCGCCCGGCTGTATGGTATTTTCCATATACTCGGTTAGTTTTGTGGGGTTCATTATCGAACCCCAACGGTTTTAGCATGTATTTATATTATTTATTAACATAGGCCTATTTGTTTGTGATATTTCAAGCGTTTTAAAATTTCAAAATAATCCCATTCAATTACACGGTTGACGATGGAAATTTACTGAATTTAGAGAATGCACGGCGACCACCACCTGGATCTTGATCAATTTTGCAACAGCTGTGCTCAGTCTGGCATAGGCCCTATAATAAGCGTCTCTTTGTTATTTACATTAGATAAATGAATAGGAAAAAAAGAGAGTTTATTATCGTGAGTTATACCGTAGGTTTGTTGGTTTAGGAATGTCGCTATGTACAGCTCCAAGATAATAGTATAGTGCGTTTTATTTTTTAATTTATCCCATTATTTTGGCTGCAACTGGACATAAACCATTTTTTACAGTTATTACTTATATTATTTCTTCATTTTTGGTAAACCGAAATAATAAACTATAAAACCATTAACTGATGGAATATATTTCCTATAAGGCGCGTGAAAGTCGATTCCGAGTTTATCGTCCCCCGCCCGCGGCACTTTTTGGAAACCAAAAATACCCGCGTCAAATTTTCAAAAATGCCTAATAAATAATTCATTATTTCCAAAGTATCAGTGTTTTCACCAGTTTTAGCAATTGGAAACATATATTTTCGTCTGTAAAACATATATTCATAACTTGGATGCAAAACCAGGCTCTTTTCTAACTTTTCTAGTCCTTACCCATATAAAAAACATGTTTATAAATCAAATGCATGAGTTTGGCTTTAAATCAACACGCATTTTAGGTCAATAATAAAATCTGATGAAATAATGAAAAATGAAAAAGTCACCTCACCAACCTGGAAAAAAAAGTGACGATAAACTCGGAATTGACTTTAATGGGCCTAATCTATACTGTCATGTTGGTGCAAAGTAGAGCATTTGAGATTGTTCATCAGGTGGTAAAAGTTGTTCCTGAGAGCATCCTATGTTCCGCTGCCTTCAAATTTCAAGCCGTAACAGTATCAGAAATGTTGAATGATACCAGGCAGCTATTATCACCCACCCCTCCCCCATAAACCCCGGGCCATAAACACAACACACGCCCCTCACATCCACACACCTCGCTCTGCTTTCACTTTGCAATGGAGCTTATAACTCCCCATTAAGAACTCACGAAATCATTTTGTATTCTTACATGTCAAAACTAAGCATAAGCATGCCATTATCTTGCTATTCGGGGGAGCACTTCAATTATATGAGAATGAGGCCTACTAATCTCAAAAGACTATTCGGCAACATCATCAGTGATAAATATTATTAATAAAAGTTGTAAATGAAACAATAAAAGCGTCTGAATTAGGATGACGATAGATCCAATGGAAAAAGTGTGTGT
This sequence comes from Amphiura filiformis, assembly GCF_039555335.1. Taxonomy (NCBI): domain Eukaryota; kingdom Metazoa; phylum Echinodermata; class Ophiuroidea; order Amphilepidida; family Amphiuridae; genus Amphiura; species Amphiura filiformis. Next base: position 61,108,650 of record NC_092641.1, read on the forward strand.
GAGGGTGGGGGAGAGGGGTACGGTGGTGGATGGCAAACCATGTGTTCTGGGTGATAGCGAATGGGGGGTCTTAATTTATGGGTTATTCAGTGATATCATCGAAAGTATAAAATGGTAAAACAAATTTAAATTGTATATAAAATGCCGAAAAGTGAAGGATAAATCATTAAAATTGTCATTAGATATTTTAAAACGTTTTGGCAAGAACCGAGGAAAGCAGCAGTAGGCCCTATTCGCTACTTGCACGGTTCCGTCATTATGCACTATGTGCTGGTAGATCCCCGCACTGTCAGCATACATGAAAGGAAGAATTATGTAACCTTACACAGAACGTTATGACTAGTTCAATTCCCATTCATGTATGCTGCCAGTTCGAGGCTCTCCCCGCACATAGTGCATAATGGCGGAACCGTGCAAGTAGCGAATTGATAAAGTTGAAGCCCCGTTCAAATGCATGTAGCTAATTTCTCTACTGAGTAGAGAAATTACAGATTCATGTAAAATAACTTATTTTGTCTTTAATACAGGGCTTAATGTTTGCACATCGAAACTAACAAAGGTGCTGGGCAAGGTGCTAAAATCTAAATTTTGCTGATTCATGGATTTCTACATTCTCTGGATGAAATCACTGAACAGGTTTTTTACAGCCCTACATATGAATGGCCAAGTGGTCCAAAAAACGCGTAAGATAAACGTGTAAGGTAACACGTGTAAGATTGCATCTTACACGTGTAAGATTACATCTTACACGTGTAAGATTGCATCTTATACGCGTAAGATTGCATCTTATACGTGTAAGAATGAAGCGGGATTTTTAAATTGACGAATCACAGAGTAAGAAATCACAAACAACCAATCATCTCATGCGTAGCAAACTTCGACCAATAATATGTAAAGACGTTTTGTAATTTGTAACATCCACGACTTCTTATACGTGTAAGATTTGGATTTCAGTGATGGGCGATACGTGATATTATTGGCGACGTAACGAAGATAAGGAGAGCTCGTCACCAAAATCGTAAACGAAGCATTTTCTTAATTTTTATGAGTGCTACAATGTCCTGTATTTTATGACGAATCTATGTCAGGAATTATTCCGACTGTTGGTCCGTCATGGCCACATCACGATTTATTTCACTTTTGGCTACGTTTTTCAGTTATACTCATATCAATTAAATTTCAAGAGGTGATGGTAAAATAATCACGTTTGCGAAAACTACCGCGGTGCAGATCGATATCGAGGTTGAGATTATTCGACACTCGTCGTACTAGTCAAATCAGAATACCGTCCATCCCTAATAGGCAATTCTTACGCGTATAAGAAATGCTATGGCGAGATTTCATTGGTCGACGATGAATACGCGTAAGATGATAGGTTGTTTGGGGTTTAAATATGGGTTCTTCATATATGATTCGTCAATTTAAGCATCCCGCTAGATTCTAAGACGTATAAGATGCGATCTTACACGCATAAGATGCAATCTTACACGTGTAAGATGCAATCTTACACGTGTAAGATGCCATCTTACACGTGTAAGGTTACACGTATAATCTTACACGTTTTTTGGTCCACTTGGCCATTCCTATACATAGGCCTACTACGCATCAGTCACCTTCACCATAGACCCTAGAAAATAACGCCACTGAGCGCCCCCCGGACAAGACAAATTTCAATACCAGTTAGAGGTACTTGCCACTGAAGCATGATTAATATTAGCTGCTAGTATTGCATAATATTGTATCGTGTGCACAGAAGAAAAAAATATTACTATAGTCTGGTCAGTACTAAAAGCGCAGAGTGATTTTATTTATTGTATTTTTAATTAAAAGAACCACTTTTTAGGTAAGTTACACAGCTGAAGTTGTGATAGTATTGAGATACAACAATATCATGGTATAAACAAGAATATGTTACTTTGGTAAACATTTCTATTGTCTCTACCCTTAATGGGTCTCTCAATGTTTCCCCAATTTGTTCTTGCTCAGAGGCTGTGTCATTTTTAGGGGTATTTTTATCCCCAGGAGAAGTAGGTTTATCTTCTTTCTCATTCAACTTTGACACAAATGTGTCTTCCAAATTGTAGCCTAAGTCATCAATTTGGTTGTCCTCAATAGTTTCCAATGAGGCCTTCTTACTCATTGCCCGTGTAACTGCACATGCAGGAAATATCTCCTTTTGCTCACTACTATCATCCTGTAAACAGGGTTTATCTGTGACTATTGGGTTAGGAAAAACCTTCCCCCCTGCCAAATCATTTCCTAGCAACATGGATACTCCCTTGACTGGCAATTCGTGTCTAACTCCTATTGTTACCGGACCAGAAACCAAGTCAGATGTCAAGTTAATTTTGTGGAGAGGTACATTAAGTATTTCCATCCCAATACCCTGGATCAAAGCATTACCAGCTGAACTATCCTCATTAAAGGGCAAAGTTCCTTCCAGAATCATAGACCGTGCATAACACGTATCTCGCACAATCTTAATGGGCTTTGGACTACCATTATCACCAAGTGATACTACTCCCTCTAACACAAATGGTTCAAATTCTTCACACACCTTGTCTGTCTCACCTCCCTTTTGTGGGAATTCTTGTTTCTTGATTTGACTGACTTGTTTCATTGACTCAAGTGAAACTGCACATCCTACAGTAATACTAGCAGTTTGCTGCTGTTTTTGTGCATCTTGTTTGGCTTTTAAGGTCCGACACGTGGTCACTGTATGTCCTGGTTTCTTACAGAAATTGCAAAATAATTGGGATTTAAATTCAGTCCCACCTGTTGGTCTGGTACCTGAACTCCATGGGGTCCCTCTACCACCAGCACTATGCTGTGAATTAGACCAGGATCTGTGATTAGACTGAGATCTTCCTTCTTGTGTACCACCCTGATTTGCTCTAGGTTGGTTTTGGCTGAACCTGTTTGAATAACTTCTGTTATGACTAAATCTACTCGCATTCAATTTGTGAGTTAAGCCATATTCGTCCGCCATCGTCGCCGCGTCACTTAGCGTTTTAATTTTGCTAGCGCTTTCATCCAAGTGGGTTTTAATGTCAACGTGGACACATTTCTTGAACTCTTCTATAAGAACCAATTGCTTAAGTTGGCCGAAATCATCTTTGACTTCTTTTGAACCAAGCCACCTGTCAAACATTTGTTCTTTTACTCTATCAAATTCTACATGCGTTTGATCTGCTTGCTTTCTTGAATCTCTGAACTTTTGTCTGTATGCTTCAGGCACCAGTTCATAGGGCTTAAGGACTGCCTGTTTGACTTCTTCATAATTGTTACACTTCTCTATTGGTAGAGCTGAGTAAGTTTCCCTGGCCTTCCCCACAAAGCTACTTTGTAACAGTAGGGTCCAATGCTCCTTTTCAAAATGTTGGAAATACTCGTCAACATCTTTCTCTTTGAATTTAGGCACAATCTTTACATACTTTGTAACATCAAACCCCGACTTTGAGGAGAAACTTGATGAGTATTTGTCACCTAGCTTTGCTAACTTCTCTTGTTCAAACTTGTATTTTTCGTCAATTTCTTTTTCTTTCAAATGTGCTTCCAAATTGAGCTTTGCTTGCCTGTCCTTTTCTTCTATTTCCAGTTTTGCTAGTTTTTCCTTTTCTTCCATTTCTAATTTTTGGTGCTCAAGCGCCATCTTTTCTTGGCGTGCTTTGTCTTCCATTGCTAGTTTTTGTTTTTCAATGTCTAGCCGTTCTTGTTTTTCTTTATTTTCATTCTCTAACTAGAACATTTCCAGTTTTTCTTTTTGGTCCATTTCTATTTTCTTTTGGTCCATTTCCATTTTCTTTTGGTCCATTTCCATTTTCCTCAATTCTAATTGAATTTCCAACTCTTTCAAGTTAAATGCTGAGTCTCCACCAATTTCTACTTCAAGTTTATCTTCCAAATAGGATTCATCAAAAATATCTTCCCCAACCAAAACATCAATCAAGGCATTTTTGATTATTTGCTTTCTTGTAGCTTGCTTTACTTTCAAGTCATAATGTTTGGCAAATGCCAATAAATCAGGCTTCTTCAACTCATCAAACTTCTCCCAATTTATAGTTTCAAGAAACTCTTTTGCTTTGAACTCTGCCATACTGTACTTTCACTTTCAAGACTCAGTATATTAATGTCAACTTTTTTACAGTGTATTTCCCAGACGAGCCCCCAATTTTGTTACGAGTCGTACTTGACTCAAGGCCAAAATCACCTTTTACCCGAACTCACACGAATGCACAACACAAATACACTGTTTGGTTAAGCTAACAAAATCATTAATTGAAAGCACGTTATCATTGGTACAATATATGACAACAAATGCACATACACATTAATCAAATATAATCACTCTTTATCTATTTTGTACTTAGCCAGCATTCTTCTTCTTGGCGATCATAAAGTTCTTGCAATGTTCTGGACGACTGATGTAATATATCCTTATTCACTTGTCCTGCGAAAATCGGCGAAGTCCAGTGAACACTTGAGTTTATGAATATCCTTGCGTATGAAATCCTCACACAAAAATGGTGTTGCTTTCTCCTTGCGTTGCTTTCTCCTCCAAACTTAACTCCTTGCGCTGCTTGCTCCAAACTCAACTCCTTGCGCTGCTTTCTCCAAACTTGGTGCTATTTCCACCTTTCACACAATATCTTCAGGAAGCAGGACTGCGATGCAGTTGTCCCCACTTATTTTGACAGTTGCGTTGAATCAAAATACCAGACTTCAGCAAGTCGACAGAAGAATATATTTCCTTTCTTGGAAGAAGTACGTTCTTTGACGTATTCTAGATCTTCTCCGACAACACTGGCAAATAGTAGTACTTTGACTACATAAAATATTTCTGGTTTGCAATTTTCTTTCTTTGAAGGAATTGGACTATAAGCATATTAGCTAGCTAGCCCAGATCAACACAATAAACTGTGACAATTGTGTTTACATTTTCTTATTATATACCAAGCATAGGGAAAAACCCCATTCTATTAATAGGCAATTACTTCCTTCACACTTTCATAACATTGCTGCAATCTTGGGATTTCCCAAGATTAATTATACACATTCACCTTTTACATGACATCATTTCCTGAGGGGAATCCCCTGACATCACTTCCTGAGGGGAATCCCGTGACATCATCTTTACTTTTCAAACTCAGGGGGTTTCCAAATATTCCAAATTAGATATGTTTCAATTTGTTTTGCTCAATTTGAAAGGGGAATTCCCCCAAAATGTCATCACTCATGTAACTTTGTAAACAAAGATAAATCATCAAATTAAATTACTGAGGGCACATCACAACTGACATAACAACCTCATTTACAAGGACCCCGATTGAATTAAACTTTCTTCGGAAGGTTTTTTGGGTTATCCTTCCCAGTGGGCACAAATGGTTGCTACTATGTTGTGTCAACGTCAATATCTAACGTCGGATGACGGTTGCCTGAAGGATGGATATGAAAGTTTTTTTAACGCCAAAATAGATCGTTGGTGTGACGTCCACATTCAGCGTTGTGCCGACGTGGGCCAACGTCGATCCAACATTGACCCAACCCAACCCTAATATTACTGACGATTGAATTCCAAAGTATTAATGTTATAGTATTATAATTATGGAATTATTAGGGTTTATATATTACATTATTACTAAGCATCATCATCCTCATCCTCATCATCATCATCATCATCATCATCATCATCATCATCATCATCATCATCATCATCATCATCATCATCATCATCATCATCATCATTATTAGTGTTATTATTATTATGATTATTATTATTATTATTATTATTATTATTATTATTATTATTATTATTATTATTAGTTTATCTAGTGGGGCTTTTATAGTCTTTATTTAATGTCACACTTTAATAAGCCTAGTAAATAGACAATTTTGGACCAACTTGACCATTCCAATAACTTGGACAACAGTAGGCTTGCTGTTTACCAACGTTGGTCTGATAAATTCTAACCGTCATATTAAGGTTTGTGTGACGACGTTGCCCCAACCTCGGCGTAACAACCGATGTCGTCAATAATGTATTGCTTCAACGTTAGTATTGAGGTCATACGACAACCATCGTACGGCAGACGTTGTTGCGATGTCTTCAATCATCGGTGTGCCGATGTCGTCAATAAAGTGTTGCCTCAACGTTATATTGAAGTCGTACGACATCTGTCTCACGGCAGTCAATAGGTGACGTTAATGTAACGTCTTTATCGTCGGTTGTACCGATGTCGTCAACGTAGTGTTGCCACAACGTTGTATTCTGGTCATATGATAACTGTCGTAGGGTAGTCAACAGGTGACGTTAATGCAACATATTTATTGTCAGTTGTACTGATATCGGCAATGAAGTGTTGTCTCAACGTTGTATTGAAGTCGTACGACGACCGTCTTGCGGCCGACACTACCTCAACGTTTGTGCGAGTCACAGTCATCACTAATAGGTCACTGACGTCCTAGATTAGTACTTGCGTTAACGTTGGAATTTGGTTGCCTGACGTCCGACCTTATTACAACGTCTGTACAACGTAGTTTTTCCCAATTGTGCCCACTGGGTTGGTACTCATTGGTATATCTTCCATTATCACCTCGTGCATTAGTTTATTCTGGTACCGTGAATTACGTACATGTACAGTAGATATTTAAGCATTTTATCCATAATGTGCAATCTATTGTATTTTGAGTGCTAAATGAAATTAACTGAAATCATGATCATACAATAGTAAATACACTAGCATAGGCCTACATGTAGCTAGGAATAAACCAGACTTGATTTCAAGCATGTCAAGTGGCGGTCACACAATTCATCTTGAGTTTTCAATAATTCTATAGAGACAGTGTAAGTACAAGCTCAATTGTCCGACATTCAACAATATGATAGGACCTGGTATTTTGAAAGACTCATACTCATAGCTGAATTTAATTACATCGCTGAGCTATCGCGATTAGTTTTTAGCCAATGAGATACCAATACCAATTGCTCACCGCGCGCGTAGCTACTCTCAGCAGCTGGCGGGGCATTTATAGACCGGTTCGTTTACTGGCTATACAACATAATTATTTACCTCATGTGGACGATGTGCGCTATTGCAAGGTTTTGAAAAATCAAGATAAATCATATCGAATTGCCCAGCATTATCCCACTCCTCCCTACGTCAAAATTAAACAAGCTGGTCCTACCACTGACCTCTACACATGGATAGCGGGCTCGCACATAATTCGCTGTAGAAGAGACGTCATAATCGGATTAACTATCATATTAATAGATGAATACAATTTTTTACTATATCGCCCTGCACTACAAGCAGGTTGCACTCATCACCTGTGTATGTCTGCAATAATACATTGAATACAATACCGCTCTTTTCAAAGATACTAATCTTACAAGTGCAAGTGATCAGCATGGTCACGATGATATGGTTCAATGCATAGGTACCGCGTGAACGTTGTAGTGCAGGGCGATATAGCCTAAAATTATATTCATCTATTGCTATGGTAGTCTTACGTCACTTCTACAGCGAATAGGATAGTTGCCGATTGTCACCACAGACTATGGGTTTTTGCCCTCCGTAATATGGAGGCCAATATTATTGGTTTCGCTTTTTCGGTCGCTCTGATCGAGGAGGTATTTTGATTGATTGATTGATTGATTGATTTATTATTTATTTATTTGTTTGTTTGTATATTGATTGATTTATTTGGTTGTTTGTTTGTTTATTAATATATTTATCTACTTATTAATATATATTTGTTTGTTTTTAGTTTAATCATTTATTTGTTTGTTTGTTTAATTATTTATTTAATTACTTATTTAATGAATAAATACAATTTTAAGAATTTCACTTCCTGAACGTTTTTGGTTCTTTTTCGCACCCATGCAGTACCGATTTAGAAAAAAAGGAAACAAAATATATTTCCCAGTGCAAGATGTACATTTTCAAATGAAAGTAAAAATGTTTAGGTTAAAAATGGACAGAATACAACAAATCTACCACTACCGGGATTTGAACCTGGTACCTACCGCTTACTATCATATACGTCAACCAATTGTGTGCGATTCGCTTGTGATTACATGGGAAATGGTAGAGGTTATATAATACCATTTTGGGGCCGAATTTATTGAAGTCTCCTCAGCATCTAGTTTGGTTCCGCTAATTCCACACAAACAATGTTTGTGTGAAGGATGCGGAACCAAACTAGCTGCTGAGGACTGAGGAGACTATACTAACTATAAATCGGATGTTAATGACAATTACTGAACATACAGTGTAGTCAAAGTTACAAAACAATATGACAAACAATAAAAGTAGAAAAGTTTTAAGTTAAAACTATCATTTACTAGTAAATATTTACATTATCCTTGAAACCATGCTGTTTTTATATAAGCAAGGCATATGTGATTCAACTCTAGAAACACATGCGGCTACAATACATTTTTAGGGAATACCCGATCGTGATTATAGCTCGTTTCTTGGTGTATCAAAAAGTTGCGGAGTAGCTCAAATCGTATGTTAAAACGACAGTGTCAAAAAAGGGCGTCAAAACGCTTAAGGCGACGAGGGTGCACACAGTCACCCCCCCCCCCAAAAAAAAAGAGAAACGAAAGTAAAATAAAAAAAAAGGAGAAAAGCGACACGAAAAAGGAGAAAAGAGAAGAGAAAACGTGGCCAGTTTTGGGCACCCATTATATATCTTGCCCGGTATTAGCGACCACGACGGGATCCCGGTTGTAAGTATACATTCCAAACCATCCACTGTCAAGCAAAATTTTCCTCTACAACAAGGCCAATATTCACATTGATGAGCTGAAAGCTGACGTAAATGAAATCAGCAGTGATTTCAAGAGTGATAATGTTTCTGAAACAGATGCTAATGCTCTCTGGATCATTTTCAAAACTAGATTGTTGCAGGCAGTGGATAAACATGTGCCATCAAAAATTATGCGGAAAAGAAATTACACACCATGGATCAATCAAACATTAAAACGCTACTACACAAGTAACTAAAGGGCCTTATATTTGTACACAAATACGGCTATACCCGCATGTTGTCAGTGTACCAAAACTTACTTTGCCGAGGACTTAAAATAAAGAAATTGTAAAAAGTTGCCCAATTGGGCGGAAAATGTGTATAAAGTGAAAGACCAAGTCACAAGCTTTAATTTAAGAGCCAGTCTCCAGCGCTCGAAATAAGGCGCGTCCTTGTGTCAAATACCCGTGAAAGTAGGCGCGGACCCGTAAATGCCCTACGGTACGGGTCCGTGTGACCCGTAAAATTCTGTACTTTTGTTGTTCCACTGGAAAATCTGGTTCACATAATACGTCCAGCTCACGGAGTACACTTTCAATTCAGTTTCCCATCAAGTTTTCAACCCGGGTTTTCAATTTTCTACTGCTATAATGTTAGTGCTATATATAGTTATAGTTCCTATAGTCTACACCAACATATAATACTTCTTTATAGTCGAACCCTTAAAAATTAGTGAGGACCCTTGAAATTTCAAAGGCAGGGGCCTGGTCGGACCCTTGAAAATTGGTGAGGACAATTAAAATTTCAAAGGCAAGGGTCCGGAGGACCCTTAGATTTTTTTGTTGTTATAATGCGAGGCCTGCAGTCTCCCTTATTATGTACCCAAATCAGGGGGGTTGTGATACAAAAAAAAAAAAGAATTTTCTCTAAAAAATAATCTTGGTATATATAAACACCAACAACACTCATGTAAAATATGAGCGTGCACAGCGCCCTCGTTCAGCTTTAAAAAATTCTTGAAATTTCAGCCTCTCTGAGCCTTACTTGCAAATGGTAAACTTTGGAGGTGTGTAACATCATGCGCCATCATTATCCCAACCGGCATTTTGCATTTTTTTGAAGTAACAAATGGTTACATTACAAAAACCAAGAAAAAAATTGGAATCTTGATGGCGCACAAAGTCAGCAAATCCAATGATTTGATGAAAAGCGCCCTCGTGCAAACTTCAAAGCATCATAACGTGCTGCGCCATCAAGATCCCAAGTCTGAACAAGTTTGAAATTAAAGACCTCAATGGTAAGTTTCATTTTTCAGCAAAAAGTTTTTGGGATTTCGATGGCGCACATAGTTAACAGAGGTCAAAGGTCAAAAATTCCTATTTTCGCACATTTTTACATGCCTGTATTATTGCGCGCCAACGTCACCCGACTCTCCGAATAGCATTTCATCAAAGAAGAGGTTATTCTCTGCAAGTACTGAAAAAATTAGCTTGGGATCTCTTGATCTTCATATTTTTCTGATTTTTTGAAAATGGACTTAGCCTCATTGTGGAGGTCAATAATTGCCCTATTTTCCCCTCATAATGACGCGTAGCACAATGTGGGATTTTTACTGCATCACAAAAAGATGCGCCAACATTTTTCATTGTCTAGCTTCTAGCTTCAACTGGTAGACAAAAAAAAAAAGTAACAGCTACTTGGGATCAAGTGGGCGCACTAATATAAAAGAGGTCAAAGGTCAAGCTTTGTGCCAAAGTAAGACATTATTTGCCTATGTGCAGCACAAAAGTGGAACTTTGACCCATAATAAATATGTGCGCCAACATGATCCCATCTTATTTTTTGGATGATTGGCTAAAGGAGCTGATGTACAACTGCTTGTAAGTAAAAAAAAGTGGGATCATGTGGGCGCACTAATCCAATAGAGGTCAAAGTTCATACTTTGTGCTGCATATGGGCAAAATATGAATTCGGCACAAAGTATGAACTTTGACCTCTATTGAGTTAGTGCGCCCACATGATCTCACTTTTTTCTTACTTGCTATTAGTTATACTAAGCCCCTCTAGCTAATCAATGTGCATGTCAATGATTTTGTCATGGTAAATACTGTTCTCTTAGTCACTTAAGACATGTTAAAAGACAAACACATACTGCGCACTTATACGGTACATGTTATAGGTTAATGAATGCGTATTACTTGTTGGGAGATATATTAGACAAAATAATGCACGCGCGCTGATGTTGATGCGTCTAATGCATGCGCCCCGAAAGGGGGAGTGCATTAAATGCGTCAATTTCAGCTATCATTGATTTACATGTACAGCTCTCTTCCCTAGTAAAAGTGGCACAATTGTTATTTTACCCTTTCGTTGTTAAATAAACATATATCGAGATTGGAACAAGCAAATTGAACAGAACAAACGGCATTTGAGAGCTAAGACTGCGCCCGTGACGTTGATGTAAGCATCATGTCACAACGATATTTGCTGATTGCTAGAGAGGGCGCTTTTTACTTGCACAATTTTTTTGAGACAGGTTGTATTGTTGAATGAGGTAAGGCAAGCTATATATATACACCACTATTCAAAAGTATAGTCCAGGTAATAATACCATTCGGTTTATTATTAATCATTTGGCTAAACATCTTTAAATAAAAAGCCGGTTTTATATACTGGCAAAGCTTTAAATATTAAAGGAGAAATTGAATTTTTTAAACATTGAATTTTGGATTTTCAAAAAGAACTGAAACTGATTTAAGAAATTATTTTGCTTATCGGTCAGAGTTTGTACGTAAAACAAAAAAAAGACGTTTATAACAAAATGTTACAAACGGAGTTGGAAGATAAGGTCAATGACCCAAACGAGTCTTGGGAAACTCTTAGGAACATTTATTCTAAAAATGAGCCTAGAGTTGCAAATAATTTGGGTATTGATGATTGGTTTAATCACTTTCAAAATGTTTTTTCAAAAAAATGATTTTGTGAATTTTGATCAAAATGAGGTTGAAGAAGAGAATTTGTTTGATCCAAATCGTGACGTATGCTCCAATAAGTAGGCATGAAATTGAAGTTGCTGTTTCTAAAATGAAATGTAAAAAAGCTGTTGGTCCTGATGGACTCCCAGCTGAGGTGTTTAAATTTTCTCTTGATTACATTTTGCCTTTGTTGGAAAAATATTTTAATTTAATTTTTGATACTGCTGTCGTGGACAGTAATGTTCCAATTTTTAAGAAGGGTGATGTGAATAGTCCCTCAAATTACAGGCCTATTTCTCTTCTCGATGTCATAAGAATTTTTTAAATGTATAATCATAAACAGTCGTTTGTATTCTTGGTGTGAAAATAATAATATTTTGCCTGAAAATCAAGCCGGTTTTAGTAAGGGCTATATGACTGTTGATAACATTTTTACACTCCATGGTATTATTCAAAAATTTTTGTTCAGAAAACGTGAAAAATGTTATTGCCTTTATGTTGACTTCTCGAGTGCCTTTGACAGCATACCTCGGGATAAGTTCCTTAAAAAAATTAAGGATATTGGTGTAAATGGTAAATTGTATAATATTCTTTGTAATATAAACAATGTTTTAAAATCTTGTATTAAAAGTGGCTCACATCTTTCAGATCTCTTTGATTGCCCCTTTGGTCTTCGTCAGGGCTGCCACATTAGCCCTCTTTCCTTCTCAATTTTCATTAGTGAGCTTTCAAGACTTCTTGATGTTAATGGTGGTCGTGGAATTCAACTTGATAATAACACTGAAGTCAAATCATTGTCTTATGCAGATGACATTGTTTTAGATGCAGATAGTGTTGGTAGTTTTAAAAAACACATCGATGTTCTTGAATTGTTTTGTAATACTTGGCAGCGGCGTAGCTGGGATTTTTTTCCAGGAGGGGCAAGACTGTATGGGGCGGGGGCCCAAATCCACCACATTTCCCATTTGGGGGGGCAGGGGCCCAAATAGACAGTTTTTGCCAGGCTTATTGATAATAATCGTATGGTATTGCATATATCGTATGGATTCCTCATCTCTCTGCCCCTCCTCTCCCTCTCCTCCTCTTTTTTCCTTTTCCTCTCTCCCTCCTTTTTCCTCTTTTTTCCTTGCACTAGGGGGCGGGGGCCCAAATAGGCAATTTTTGCCAGGGGGCAATTGCCCCCTGCCCCCCGGCAGCTACGCCACTGATACTTGGGGCACAGTGTCAGTAAATGTAGATAAGACCAAGGTTATCATAAACCGAAAAGGAGGCAAATCAGGAAGGTATGAAAAGTGTTTTTTTCAAGGTAAAGAGCTTGAAATTGTTAGCTCCTATAAATATCTTGGTGTAATGGTTTCAACTGGTAATACTTTTACTGAAGCAACCAAAACGCTTGCTATGCAAGCAACAAAAGCAATGTATGCTTTAGAAAGTGCAATGAAAAAGGTTGGTGGTTTGCCCTTCTCAGCATATTTCAAAATTTTTGATTCAGTCATTGCACCTATTTTTGCTTTATGGTTCTGAGACCTGGGGTGTAAAAAGATATGATGCTATTGAGAATGTACATATTAAGGCCTGTAAAAAGGTTTTAAGGGGTGTCATACAATACATCAAATAGTGCTTCTTTCGGTGAGTGAAGACCACCTATGTATATTTTTCAGGTTGTGCGTTGTATAAAATACTGGTTGAAATTTTGAAAAGAAATGTTATCTGATGCTTTTTAATTTAGATCAACGTGGTATGACAAATTGGACTACAAATATAAAACACTTACTGCAGACGTCTGGTTTCGGTGTGCTGTGGCAAACTCAAGATGTTGATGATTTAAAATTATTTTTGAATATTTTTGCCACCAGAATTAGAGATATTTCCTTTCAAAATTGGTTTTCTGATATGAGTTCAAGGAATAAATTAAGAACCTACATTCAGTTCAAATCACCTCTTGCTTCTGAAAGGTACTTATTATTGATTATAAATTTTGGTAAAAGAAGGGCCATGGCAAAATTAAGATGTTCCGATCACCCTCTCAGAATTGAAACTGGCAGGTGGAATAAAATAAACGCCGAGGAGAGGTTTTGCGAATTGTGCAATGATGGTAGTGTTGAAGATGAATATCACTTTGTTTTGGTATGTTCCTTTTTTTCGCATTTTAAGGGGGTACTATATACCCCCTGGCAAATGTTGTGCATATTTTTGCATTTTTCTCAACAATTATAACGCATTGGTGACAAGTAAGATATATATATATTATAGGGGCAAGGACTACAACTACTACACTGAAAATTCAGCAACTCAAGGCAAGTAGTTACTGATTTATTGATCAAATACTGGTTTTCCCTCATTTTTTGACTGTAACTCCACAACTGTTGTCTGTGCTGAAATAAAATTTCCAGTGCAGTAGTTGTAGTCCTTGCCCCTATAATATACATATCTTACTTGTCACCAATGCACTATAATTTTGAGAAAATGCAAACATAAACACAAAATTTAACATGGGCGTAATACCCCTTCAGAGATAAGTATATTCCTGTTTTTTATAGAGTCAATCCATCATTAAATAAGTTTATCTCTTTGATGAAAAATGAAGATATTAATGTTATTCATACACTTTCAGAGTTTATTTATATTGCTCTCAAACTCAGGTATAATATGCATTCTGACACATAATGTTTCTCTATTTATCTAAATTGTTGATTTTTCTTTCATATGCATGTAAATAATGTCTGTCACCGTGTAATTATTGTTTGCTTTGTACTATGGGCTGGAGGCCAACGTACTTAATAAAATACAATGAATGAATGAATTAATGAATTAATTAATTATTTGGCTAAACTACTTTAAATAAAAAGCCGGTTTTATATACTGGCAAAGCCTTAAATATTAAAGGAGAATTTGATTTTTTTAAACATTGAATTTTGAGGTAAGATGATACATGTTAAAAAAATATGTTTAATATTACTAAAATACAGGGGAAAAACAAACACTCTGTGTCAATTTAACTTTTTCAAGAAATGCGTTATTATCTGCCAACACTCCGTTTTATCGATATAATCCGCCAAGCTATTTTTGTCAGATATGAATGGGACTTCGTCTGCTGTATTAAAATAACCACATAACAATATTCTGGGGCTCATGGTCAATATGTTTGTTGCACCTAAAACACAAGTCAAAAATTGTCACTTTTCAATGGATAAATCGAACATCACATGGACAATATTTTTATTGCCTAAAACACATTACAGGTCGTTGTCATGGCAACGGGTAACATATGGGCAAGCAAAGAGGATTTTAACAATCTACAAAGCCCTTTTTTTACACTTGCCAACTATATATGGGGTATCTCTTAATAAATGCGTTCAAAATGGTGCGTTATAGGTATGGCAGGTGAATTTAAATTTGCCATCAAACTGCATCAATTTATATAACAAATTAAAGCCCTTGAGTAAAGAAAGCCAAAACTGAAAACCTTTTTGTCATAGCACTTTCCGTGGCAAAGTTACATCTTTTCAAAGATCAACTTTCATCAAAAAGATTCTGCTAGCAAAATTCCCCAAAACAGCATTACGGGGGTGTTTCCAGATCTTAGTCTCATGATGATAACAGCTTTTTTTAATGGAACTGCTATCAAAATCCTCTAAAATTCCATGTGTGAGTGTCTCATCACCATAAAAAATCATATATTTGAGTGTAAATTTCTATGTAATTATGTATTGTGTTTGGTCCCCGGTCTAGGCGAATTTCGCTGACTAGCAAATGTGTTAACTAAGGTTTGCCTGGCATACCTATTATATTGACGTTTGTTTTTGCAGTGTATAGTTAATTTGAGGCACTGTCTATGTTAAATTTTGGCCCAAATGAGTTAAGTCCACTGTAAGATATATTAGATAGATAGATTTGTTATTATCTTTGCACTCATTACATGATACAAGAATATAATAACACATTATAAAGATATAAAGAATAATATATAATAAACTACAACAATGTATAATACAACGATGAGTGAAGGAATTACAGTTGAGACCCAGAGGCCTGCAGCTCTATAACCCCTTGATACATGTATATGGCATTTATTTGACATAGCAACTGTCATTTCCATCAACGACATATCCTATGTTGAACATGTAAAGAAAAACAAAAACAAAATGCAAATGTCAAATACTAATTATTGAAAAGTAAATTAATGAAATTAGTGACCAACATATTTGATACAAGTACACTTGATAAAAAGACTTTGAAATTTTTTGAATAGCTTTGCATAAGATGTTGTTTATACGTTTTCCGGAATTGCTTCACTGATACCAGAATTAATAGCATTCTAAAGATTTATACCTGCATATTTAAAAGACTTCTCACAAAAGACTTTCTTGACTCGAGGTAAAAGTAGATTGTTTCTATATCTAGTGTTCATAGCGTGAATTTCAGAGTGCTTTGTAAAAGGTCGTCAAAACATTTGGTAATAAGCAATTTATATGTTTAGGGTCAATACGCCTATTCTCGGTCACACGCCTATTCTCGGTCAGTTAGCGTATTGAACAACCGCTGGCGATCGTTGCTTTAATTTCAGCCGTGTCTTCCGAACGAATCATTTAGCCGTACCGGTGCTGCATGTTTTGGTGACTTTTTAATATCACGGCAGCACAGTTCACCTCAAATGATAGATTTTGAGATGGTATGGTGACCTGAAATATCGGCATTTAAAAAAAATAATGACGTCATTTAAGAGGTGATATTGTAATATAATCAGTGATGCGAAATTGCACATGCATTTTAAAGCTGTAATTTTAACAAGTTGATCCATCTGCATCGTAAATAACACCATAGCAAATGATTGGTGTTGTGTTTATGTAAATTCCCATAGAAACAGGGGTGTCCGAGAATAGGCATACGAATTCCGTTGGCATTCCTATTCTCGGTCAGTGTTCCCTAGTATGAGCTATGTTGACATTGTTGTTGCCATGTGTCCTACAAATCGTCGGGTGCATCACATACTGGTCTATCTTGAATTTTTGACTTTTTTGAGAAAATTGGTATATAGTTCTTTTTTACGGAGCTCTTCCAATACAACAAATTACAGACCTCAATTTTTCCTAGATAATTAGTTATAAAATGTTAAATTTAAACTATCAATGATTTTTTCAAAATACGTATTTTCACATACTGATCTATCTCGAAAAAACACGCATTTCTAGAAAATCGCAATTGAAAATCTTCGTATTAAGTTTACCTTTCTATAATTTAATTAGACTATGGATTTTTATGAATTAAATTAAAGCATATACTTAACAAATTTAATTATATTTACGTATGTAATATTGCTTAAACTACACTTAAGTTGTAGTTCTGTATGTGAAATCGTTAATTTCCCGATATCGTATTGAAAGTGCATTACATACTGGTCTATCTCGAGATAGACCAGTATGTGATGCGTCTAAAGTCACGTCTTTGTCATGATTGTTCGCGAAATCAAGATAGCCCCAAGACCAGTATGAAACGCACTTTAAATACGATATCGGGAAATTAACTATTTCACATACTGAACTACAACTTTAGTGTAGTTTTAAGCAATATTGCGTACGTAAATATAATTAAAGATTCCACTTAAAATATAAATCTGTTAAGTATATGCTTTAATTTAAAACCACATTCATGAAAATCCATAGTCTAATTAAATTATAGAAAGGTTAACTTCATACGAAGATTTTCAATTGCGATTTTCTCGAAATGCGTGTTTTTCACCGGGGTTTTTCAAGATAGACCAGTATGTGATGCGACCGACGAAATGATCATGCATGAGCACATGAGAAGTGTTGCATTTTGCTCTGCAGGTCTATAGCCATTTGTCGAATACAAATGAGCGAGGAGAAATTATTTGTGAACGCCCGCCCCTCCCCTCCTCTACCCCTTACCCATCCCCTACCCTGTCGTATTTTCGAGCTTTTTCGGTCGGAAAAATTGGGTCAACAATGTCACATTTCTGTCGGCAAAAATGGTTCCTGCCCTGGTCCGAGAAAGGCGCTATAACTGACTTGCGCAGATAACATACACTATCTCCTCGGGCCTACACGTGCTATTAGCGCAATTTTGTCATTACTTTATATACATGTTAGCACAAATAGCACCGCTATTTTCATGGGTGTGCTATTTGTGCAATTGACAGTGTTATTTTTTGAGGACTTAGAAAAAAACCATTAGGGACATTAAAAATAGCTTTAAATGTTAATATATTATTAGCGCAGTTATCATGGTTATGCTATTTTTGAGTTCTCCTATTATTTGGAGGGGTGTTATTAGCGCTGTTGTGCTATTCTTATGGTTAGACCTTATAGCGTGCTATTAGCGCTATGGTGCTATTCTTAAAATGGTTAGGCCTTATAGCGTGCTATTAGTGCTATTGTGCTCTGGAAATTGTTTTGGCCTTAGGGCATATAGCGCGTTATTATCGCAATAATGTTATTTTGAATTCTTGTACACTTGGAGGGGTGCTATTAGCGCTATTGTGCTATTCTTAAAATGACCTAGACCTTATAGCGTGCTATTAGCGCTATTGTGCTATTCTTCAAGGGCACAACACTAAATCCTTCCGTATTTAGTGTAACCTTGTATAGTTCCGGTTAAAACTAGCGCCTGAGCAAAATGTATCAGCCTCTCGTGGGTACTAAATTCAAGTGAATCGTGCTTGTTTTTATGGGAACAACAGAGTAGGACCTCAACATTAAAAATCTATTCCAAAAATGTTTCAAATCGATTGTGAGTGACAGGCTGTCGGAATAATATCAAGGCCGGAACTGGTAAGGAGGCGAAATTGTCGGCTGAAATTCGTGAGGGCGCTGTTTAGGTGCCCGTAGCGCAAAAAATTGACTTTCATCGCTTGGATGCTAAATTGGTCAATTTGGCGCCCCCTAAGGTATGTTGTCCCCCCAAACCGCCCCCCACCCCCACACCCGCCCCCACCCCGTAGTTACGCCACTGATCGATCTGCAGTGGTATTGATACCAAAATGAATTCATTTTCATCAGTAAAACGTGAGTTTTGGTGATTTGTATGTCCCCTACCCCTTAATATTGTTATTATTGTATGTTGCTACACATGGAAATTAACCCTTTTTTCACATTTTATGTCTATCTACCTGACAACTAATGGTTTTTAAAATTGCTTTTAAAATTGCTTTTAAAATAATTACTAAAAAGTTAGAACAACCAATTAGCTACATATTGATACCAAAATGAATTCATTTTCATCAGCAAAACTTGAGTTTTTCGTGATTTGTATGTCCCCTACCCCTTAATATTGTCATATTTTACGTTGTTAGATATGGAATATTAACATATTTCTCATATATTATGTTTAACTACCTGACAACTAATGGTTTAAATGCTTTTAAAATAATGCTAGAAAATGAGAACAATCAAATAGCTACATATTGATACCAAAATGAATTCATTTTCATCCGCAAAACTTGAGTTTTGGTGATTTGAATGTCCCCTATCCCTTAATATTGTCATATTTTACGCTGTTAGACATGGAATATTAACATTTTCGTATATTTTATGTCTATCTAGCTGACAACTAATGGTTTAATTGCTTTTAAAATAATACTAGAAAGTTGGAACTATCAATTAGCTACATATTATTACCAAAATGAATTCATTTTCATCAGTAAGACCTGTGTTTTGGTGATTTGTATGTCCCCTTACCCCTTAATATTGTCATATTTTACGCTTCTACACTTGAAAAATTGATATTTTTTTACAACTAACAGCTAACAACTAATGGTCATTTTGCTTTAAAAGATTACAAGAACCAAATAGCTATGTTTTGATGCCAAAATGAATAAATTATAATGAATAAACATCGAGTTATGTTGGATTGTACGTCCCTACCCCTTAATATTGTCATATTTTACACTGTTACACATTGGAAAATTAACATTTTTTCACACTTTATGTAGACCTGATGGTTTTTCTGTTAAAAATAATACTGGAAAGTTAAAACAATCAAGTAGCTACATGTTGATACCAAAATGAATTCATTATTATGAGTAAAGGTTGAGTTATGGTGGTTTTTATTTCCCTAACCCTTAATAATACCATATTTGACATGGTTATAGATGAAAAATTAACCTTTTCTCACATATTATGTCTATCTACACTGCAAATTTTTCCGAACACATGACGCTTCTCAGACGCGTCCGGGGTGTTCATAATTTCCTCTTTAGAACACTGGTGTTTTTGAAAATATGATAAGCCTAGCACATTAGTGTTCTTTTAGTATAAGAAAGTGTTCTGAATGATTATATTGAATACTGGTGTTCAAAAATGGAACGCATGAGGTAATGATACCGATGTGGATGAGCAGATAGAGGCGTTGGAGAGCTGCGACGTGTCAGCGAGAAATACACGGTGCTCCTTTGAAGGAGGGATATAAGTGACTACAACAACAATGGCGATGCAACGTGGAAACGCAATTCCAAACTGTCTTTTTCAAGACAAATGGGATGATAGTGAGAGTAAATTCGAAGGATTTAGGGAAGAATGAAATTCAGGGCAACTTTGGGAGTGCGTATATCTGTTGACAGCGATGAACAAGCATCGGAGAGACACAAGAAGGCGAGATGGCCGAGCGGTTATAGGCGTTGCGCTGCCACCGGCCGGAGATACGATCGGCGAGGGTTCGAGCCTTGGGCTTGCCTTAGGTGAAAACTCTTGGATTTCATCGGAATTCTTCTGAACACCGCCATTATCTTGTTTATACTACCATGCATTTGTTTATTGTCGCGTAATGAGATTTTGAAAATGTATAAAGTTGAACACCAGCATTCTGAAAATCAATGTTTGAACACGTGTCATGTGTTAAAAAACCGTTATTTCTTTCATGTGTCCGAGGTGTTCATAGATAGTAATTTTGAACACCAGTGTTTAAAGGATTAGAACACGTTACACTAGTGTTCTGAGGTAATAACACCTGTGTTCTCTACATTAACACTAGTGTCTAAATAAGTTGAACACGTGTCATGTGTTAAAAAAACGTTACATTAATGAACGCGTTCCATGTGTTCTGGCCAATTTACAGTGTAGGCCTACCTGACAAATAATGTTTGTTTTGCTTTAAAATAATACTAAAACATTTGAACAATCAATTAGCTACATATTAATTCCAAAATGAATTCATTATCATGAGTTGAAGTTGAGTTATGATGGTTTATATTTCCCCTACCCCTTAATATTGTTACACGCGCTGCTACATGTGGAAAAGTAACTATTTTTTACATTTTCAGTCTATTTTCCTGACAAGCAGTGGTTGATCTCACCCCGCACATATTAATATTCAAAATATTACATGAATGGTAACTTACCAAACAAATTTTGTTAATGGAACTTATATAGTTCAGCTGAGTGACATATGAAGACACGTAAAACACCCCACATACACACCCCACCTACCCCCCAAACCTACACAACACAAACCAACATGCACGCAAACATGCACTTATATAAATATTTGAACCAGAACATCAATGTTTGTCTAGATATGCTTGATATTAAAAACAAAATTAAAAAATGGAGCTTAATTAATTTTGAAAATAGAAATTGGCATAATAGTAAAATTTGAAGCCGGTGCCATAAAAACACCCACCCTACGCATTGTTGTGAAAAATCTCATTTTCCACTAGTGTATGGACTGGCCACTTCCAATCATGATCTAATGAAACCTAGGTTTGCTTTCAAATAATACTAGAAAGTTAGAACAATCAATTAGCTACATAGTCATACCAAATTAAATTCATTATTATAAGTAAAAGTTGAGTTATGGGAATTTATATCTCCCCTACCCCTTAATTTTGCCCTTTTTTTGTGATTTTATGTGATTATACGTCCATATATGAAATGACCTGTAAAAAAGTGTTACCACAATTTGAGACCACTACCTCCTTAGCAGTGATCTAGAGGGTCCATACTAACTACCTATGGTGTCAAACCTTGTATGTAGTGGGGGTAAACGAACTCCTTATTTAGGGCCTTGTGTGTTCTTGCTCCTGGACTAGTCGGGCGTGCCACCGCATTCCGCTGTGCGCTCCCATAAAATAGGACCGCCTCGGACCCCGATCGGATGATACGAAAATTTTTGCCAATAAACCGTTTTGAAAGGATCGCTCCTTGTCAATATATCTGAGAATACTGCACACGTATTTTATTATGGGTTTAAGTTATCAAAACCGCATCATACCGATCAACCAGGCTTCCAAAAGAGAGTGACCGAGAATAGGTATAGAAAAACTATACGGTGACCGAGAATAGGAGTTTAATGACCGAGAATAGGAGTTGTCGCCAACTTTGACCTTTTGACCTTATACTTCCAATACAAGTTCAATGGAAGATGTCATGCAGGGTATGTTAAACGGGGTGTTGTGTGGAATGCACGTTCCCATATAGCTAACTTTTATAATCATTTACGCAAGAAATAGAGCGGGTTGTTTCTTAAGTGACCGAGAATAGGCGTATTTACCCTATACATGAATGTTCCAAGCTCTGGAGTGAACATATCTTTGATGCTTAAGGTTACACGAAGAAACGTATAAAAAACGTATAAAAGACGTATAAAGTTGTTCTCTAAAACAGCGTTTTCTCAGCAATCAAATATCGCAGTGAGTCAAATGTTGGTGCATGGACGTATCTTAACATTATGTTTGTGTCTTTATACAAATTTTTAGAATCCGTTTGAAAATCCTTCGTTTAAATCATTTTTACGCACCGTGTTCACAAGATCAAAAACACGTTCCATGCAGTTTTTTTCAAATATTCGCTCCGTATAAAACTACGCCGAGTGATTGTTTTCTCCTTTTTGTATTGAACTACAAATCGACCAAAGAAATAATGTTGCCATGGGGAAGAACCAAAAACAGTACCGATTAAATTTTATTAGCCCGTTTTTGGGAACAATTTTCGAGAATCTTGTACCACAAAACACTGTTATGTTACATTATCGATATCTGGATTGTGGAACATTAATTTTGATTTCTAACTGCCTACATTATTTCTCAAAAGTATGTCGATTCCTTTCCCATTTGAATTTCACTCCAAATTTAAGCTACTTTTGCCAAAATCGAGGTTTTTCGCCATCGATACCTCCGACATTTACAGCGGTGATGAGATTGTTTATCATAAGAGCCTGGTATGCACTATTCCATAATAGTCAGTTTGAGATCAATCGATTTCACAGATCACTCAGTAGCTCAATCGGTTAGCGCGCTGGGCCCGGGGCGCTGGGCTCACGTTCGACTATATAATACTATAGTTTTGAGCTGGAAAACTTTGGTACGTGTTCGAGTCCCTATGTGGTCCATTCCATCTATTTTATTTTATTTTTTTCATTATATAATTCAGGAATTTTTAGGCTATACTAGTCTAGGCGCGGCCTATGAATATATTTTTACAAATTAGATTAACAAAATATTGGTTGTTGGTTTTGTTACTGTTGTTGTAGTTATTGTTGTAGGCCTATATATTGCATAATCAGGGTATAAATAGGCATACTAGGGCTATTATAGTCTATAGAAGCATTGATTTATTTCACGACAGATATCATCCAGGATAATTTTAAAAATTGAAAATTTAGAAAATCCAAAGGAAAATTGCCGAAAACGGCTGCCCACAATCACCCCCCCCCTATCAGCCCATATGGTCCTATCACGGTCGCTCCTTCCCTATCCCTGCAACATATAGGATGACTCACGAGCCGCGGTTTGTCCGTGTTCTAGTTCAGATTGATACACTATTGTACGCGTGAGTTCATTCTTTTCTGCATGGCTGTTTCCATTATTAACTTCCGCCCCTCTGGAATCAAGCCTTGAAAATCAATTGCATTTAACCTTAAAGTATTATTATGCTAAGTAGCAGACGATTTGTTTTAGATCTATAATTATACTGTTACTAATAATACGTAATGCTCTTTTTTGCATTTTAAAAAGCTTAGGAATGTACGATGAGCAGGCACACCCCCAGGCTAAATACTATAATTTATGTACGGCAACTCTGCGAACGACTAACGAACAATATAATGCAGGCCCGTCGGAAGCAAATTAAAAGTGGTACGGGCCACTTTGGGGGTCTGGGGGTGAAACCCCCAGCGGGGTTTGAAGGGCAGAGCCCCTCATGGGGGTTCAAGCACTTGTGAAAATGAAAAGTACAATTTCAACGGTAAGTTAATTGGACTAAACTTCAAAACTAGGACATTCAAAATAAAATGAACAACCATAAAACATGTTACCAATTTGCAGTACACATGATACTAAATTCGTAAGTCGCACCTCAAAAAAATAAAATAAAATGTAAAATCAGCCATTCAAAAATCACCGAAGTTATAAAGTTATCATATTTATACAATTGATCAGATTTGTTCAACGGCGGACCCAGGACTGCTTCTCCCCCCCACCCCGGGTGCTTAAAAATATCGTAAATGTACAAAATCAGCGCGAAGCGGGAATCGCGCCGCGCTTGCGCGACGCAGGGGGGTGTCTGAGGGGGATGTAAGAAGTAAGAAACTTGTGCAAAATGAAGACCTAATTGAAGCGATTTGGTGGACCATTCTGTCACTATTAGTGTGTAAAATTTTAGTTTGAAAAAGCTGAAAATGTGTGAAATGAGGGGCCACAAAGCCTTTCGTTTCCCTATTGTTTTAGGCAGGAGCGAAAATGGCCACTTGTTTATGCACTACACAAGGGGTGTCTGAGGGGGGATGCTCCCTCCTCAGATTTTTGTTTGGAAATTTTGCAAAATGAAGACCTACTTGAAGCGATTTGGTGGACCATTTTGTAACTATTAGTATGTACAATTTTAGTTTGAAAAAGCCGAAAATTTGTGAAATGACTGTCCATGAAGCTTTTGGTTTCCCTATTGTTGTAGCTTGTTGTAGGCCTATAAATTATTGTTTTATACATGGGTGCTCCCCCCTCAGAAGTTGGAAATTTTGCAAAATGAAGACCTAATGGAAGAGATTTGGTGGACCATTTTGGCACTATAGGCCTATTAGTAGAACCTATATAAAATTTTAGTTTGAAAAAGCCGAAAATTTGTGATTGACGGCGCGGCCCGTCCATGGTCCATATAGCCTTTCGCGGACAAGTTTTGTCGTCTAGTGACTTTGGTGACAAAATGTGGCCCTGCATATCGGCGGGCCCGCAGCAATTTCCACATGCTTTTTGTACGATGACCCCGACCCGCCTTCAAGCAATGCCTAAAATAATTGCATGCCTATATTATCATGATAGGGCCTACTGCCGATCGACCCGATTTTCCGGTTTTTGGGCAAAGGACCTACTCAATTACGTGTGCAATTTAACTTTTTCTCTCTTTTCTCTCTCTTTTTCTCCTTTTTTAAAGCTTTTTTCTTAAGTTCTCTTCATTTCCTCTTTTTTGTTGGAGGAGGGCCTGCCCCCCCTAAACCGCGCCTGCTGTAAAGTTAGTCGACCAATACGGGGGTCCAGTGTGTTGGAATGGGCAGGTCCCCTTGCCTAGGGAAATTTTGCATTTCTGAACTCAATTCGCGCGATTTGGTGCATACTTCTTTCTTTCTTTCTCTCTTTCTTTCTTTTTTCTCTCTCTCTCTCTCTCCCTTTCTTTTTTAATTTTTTTTAGGCTGAAAAGTGGTACGGCCATGGCTGTACTGGCCGTAGCGGTTCCGACGGGCCTGATATAATGTATACAATGCTTCACTGGGTAGAAAATGTTTGACTCTGTTAATAAAGCCGACATTTCGAGATCAAATTTTAATGACACTGACAATATGCTCCTTCCGAGTAATATTTTGATCAATTTGAAGGCCTAGAAACTTTGTGCTGGTGACTCTTTCAAGATTAGTGTTTTTACCTCCTCAAGTTGGCTGTGTGAGAAAAACAAATTAGTATCATCTGTAAAGGATATAACATCGAGAACATTCCTAACAAGATGGATTAACATAAAAGATAAAGAGCAGTTGTTCCAATATTGACCCCTGAGGCACACCACAAGTGGTATTTTTGCTCTCTGTTGAAACACCATTATAAATTACAAACTGAACCAGTCATAACATACACCTCTGAAGCCATAATGGTATAATTTACTAAGAAATATTGAGTGATCAATGTTATCGAACGATTTCGATAAATCTAAGAAGATACCAGCAGTAAATTTGTTTTCATTTATTGCGTCCGTTTATGAATACTCTTTTTGGCGGGAGTGACTAAGTCCAATTGTGATATAAAATTGGATCGATTGGGCCCATATTTATTGGTCGAGCTATGTGTTTTAATATTTTAAAACTCATAGCGAGACCAATAAATATTGGGGTAAAGCATCCAATTGTATCAATAGTGTTTTATATTACACATACAAATCCAAACTTTCAAACTCGTTTTTCTCAGCATGACATTTTTGGACGTAGATATTTATGGCTCTAAGGTCTCGATATGTTATTATAAATTCTGACTCTCAAAATTAAAAGCTATAAAAAAACCACATTTTGCATTTATATTTTCAAGCCACCTACAGGAAAACTTTTTTATCCTTATCATTAATATTTTACTGTTCATTACTCTGAAAATATGTTTAATAAAACATTTCGAAATACCTTGCTACGCGTGATTTAACTTTGACAAGAGACGTCGGATTGTTGCCGCAAGCTCATACAAACAAAGCCAATCTTATTCATTGGTGAGTTGTGAATGCCTTTTTGAGCTTTCCGGATATGAAGATTAATTGTAGCAATGCTGCAAAATGCTTTCAAAAGGATATTTTAATATAATTTAATTCTCTGGTAAACAACATGCAAAGCGTAGCAACAAACTACATCAGCACAAATGTCTTAATGTCACGTGCTTTGTTATTCAAAGAAAATCAATGAGTTGGTATAAATACAATTTATATAATTATTTGCAATTTGCTTTAAATACTGCAGTAACCTGACTGCAAGCTCCATCCACTTGTCATTCATAGTATTATCCAAACTGATTTCCCTATCTTGACGTGGTTTGTTAGTTTGAAAGAGGAATATTTGCTACGATTTTGGCAATTGAGACCACACCACTGGCATTACCGGACAATTGAAGTTTGACAATAGCTACTGGTTTAAAGGTACTGTTTCAGGTAAGCAAAGGTATTATTTTACATTGCGTATTTCATAAATATTGCCTGAGATTAGCCATGCCTATTCCTTAACAGGTTGTCACAGAAAGCCCCCATTTTTTTAAAATGCAGAGCTCCTTTTAATCACATATTGCATATATTTCTATATATTTAGAAAGCTTGAAATGTTGTTATTTTTAGGGAATGTTTGACATGTTAACACTTTATACAGAATGCTGCATTCGTTGGTGTGTTAAAAAATAAAATTTCATTCGCCGTTCATTGTATATGCCAATTTTTGCCAAGAAACCCAATTCAATTTGTTCTGCGAGGCATCGGAATTGTAAACGAGAACGCAACACGACAATTCAGATCTGAAATAATATTGCCTTTGATTATAATAGTTCAAACTTTTTTCCTTTGGACATTTTGCCAACCTCTCTGTGTAATTCTGCATTCTGTTATTTAAATTTGGAAAACAATAGACATGTTTTTGGAAAGGAAAAGCAAATTCACCATTATTGCTCAAGGTCTAAAAACCCACCAAAATTTTCGAACCACCAAAGCTAATTACGCTTACATATCCAAATAGTAAAAGTAACATATTATTAATCAAGAGATAATATTCTAGTTACTACTCTCATTGGTTTGAAAAATTGTCAAAGTAGACCATGTTTTTGACGAATGAATATTTCCAGCGGGGAACCAAATTATAACAGCATAGGAGAAGGGCTTAGTAAACCATAATTGCTACCAGTGGTTAAAATTGGTTGAAAACAAAGTTCCCTTTCTCCTTTGTTACCCGTGGCATTAAATTAGATTTGATGTGCTAGAGGTCCTGCATGCTTTTATCGATTGGCTCCAAACAAAGGATTTGAACCGGTGTTCTTCACCGTAATCATGGCGCAGTGCAGTCCATTTAATCAAATGTTGTCATCAACCCATTTGATCGTAGTGCATTTGTTATGTGTGTGAGACGAACTGTCGCGATAAATTGCAATTATGCTTTTGTTTAAGGGTAGAGACAATAGAAATTTTTACCAAAGGAACATATTCTTGTTTATACCATGATATTGCTGTATCTCAATACTATCACAACTTCAGCTGTGTAACTTACCTAAAAAGTGGACTATAGTAATATTTATTCGTCGAAGGAGGTTACCTTGTTTCTTTTTTTTTTCTGTGCACACTATAGAAAACGCTTTACAATATTATGCAAAACTAGCAGCTATTAATCATGCTTCAGTGGGCAAGTACCTCTAACTTTAAATGGTATTGAAATTTGTCTTGTCCGGGGGGACTTCCATGATAGCTCAGTGGCGTTATTTTCTAGGGTCTATGGTGAAGGTGAC
Source organism: Amphiura filiformis (assembly GCF_039555335.1). Lineage (NCBI taxonomy): Eukaryota > Metazoa > Echinodermata > Ophiuroidea > Amphilepidida > Amphiuridae > Amphiura > Amphiura filiformis. The sequence continues at coordinate 61,136,829 of NC_092641.1, forward strand.
TGATGCGTAGCAGGTCTATGTAGGGCTGTAAAAAGCCTGTTCATTGATTTCAACCGGAGAATGTAGAAATCCATGAATCAGCAAAATTTAGATTTTAGCACCTTGCTCAGCACCTTTGTTAGTTTCGATGGGCAAACGTTAAGCCCTGTATTAAAGACAAAATAAGTTATTTTACATGAATCTGTAATTTCTCTACTTAGTAGAGAAATTATCTACATGCATTTGAACGGGGCTTCAACTTTATCAATACTGCTGCTTTCCTCGGTTCTTGCCAAAATGTTTTAAAATATCTAATGACAATTTTAATGATTTATCCTTCACACTTTTAGGCATTTTATATACAATTTAAATGTGTTTTACCATTTTATACTTTCTCTGGGATCACTGAATAACCCTTAAATTAAGACCCCCTTTCGCTATCACCCAGAACACATGGTTTGTCATACACCACCCCTCCCCACACACACTTTTTTCCCATTGGATCTATCGTCTTCTCATATAATTGAAGTGCCTCCGAATAGCAAGATAATGACAGGCTTATGCTTAGTTTTGACATGTAAGAATACAAAATGATTTCCTGAGTTCTTAATGGGGAGTTATAAGCTCCATTGCAAGCAGAGCGATTCGTGTGGATGTGAGGGACATGTGTTGTGTTTATGGCCCGGGGTTTATGGGGGAGGGTGGGTTAGGCAATTAACAGATCCCTGGTATCACTCAACATTTCTGATACTGTTACGGCTTGAAATTTGAAGGCAGCGGAACTTAAGATGCTCTCAGGAACAACTTTTACCACCTGATGAACAATCTCAAATGCTCTACTTTGCACCAACATGACAGTATTAGGCCCATGAAAGTTAATTCCGAGTTAATCGTCACTTTTTTTCCAGGTTGGTGAAGTGACTTTTGTTCTTTTTTCATTTTTCATTATTTCATCAGATTTCATTATGCGTGTTGATTTAAAGCCAAACTCATACATGTGATTTATAAACATGTTTTGGGGGTCTGGGGTTCAAGTTCCCGCACAGGCAGGTATGTCCGGAATTTTTACTCTGGTATATCTGCCTATGAGTGTTATGTTTCCATCTGTAATTTCATGTTTAATTGTGCTAGTGTGCGATACGTAATTCTTCTTTCCCCTGTATAATGATATATTAAGAATAACGATCAAGTGTCATTAATTTGATCTCGTACACTAGTTTGTATTGTTTGAATGCTTCTATGTTCAAGTATGTATGATGCGTAAGCCCCTTCTCTTGTTTGTGTGCTATTATACTTTATTATTATGTTAATTTTATTATGTTAGTTATTACAGAGTTGATGACATGCTCTGTATATATTTTTTCTTGTATGCTTTTATTGTTCTAATGTTGCAAAAAGAAACCCATTTTAGTTCTGTTGATACATCATTTTTCTGTTTGGTATTTTAAGTTGATGACATGCTCGGTATGCTTATATCGTTCTGAATTCAGGTTATATTTTACTATGTATCTTTATGATGTTGGCTCTTTTTATCGTGTTTACATGTACGAGGGTCATTCAAAAAGTTCTACCTCCACCCTCATATCTCAGTTTCTGCAAGTATTTTGTTTTAATACCCTTTCCCGAGTGTTGTAAGCGAAGTAAAAATTAAACCATGATTCAGGACCACGAAAACGGTGAAAAACTGTACAAAATATGGAATAGGACTCAGTCGAAAGCGCCCGGTCCTGGCGCAGATTTGAGTTACGCATCATGCCTCTGAAGTCTGGTAAGAGGGATTAATGACTGTGTTCGTTAGGTAGCTTTTCAGCAAACCTACGACAGTGCTCCAGCCTCCTATCAGACAGGAAGACAGCTAAGCAGAGCATCGTGATATGAACTATAATCTCCTCCGAGGATTGTTCTACAGGCTCTCCTTTGGATAGACTCAAATTTTTTGAATTGCTTAACTGAAATGCTAGAATGCCACACAACATTGGCATACTCAATAATCGGTCTTACATAACCACTGTAAACAACACTCAGCTCTTCACTATCCCAAGCCAAACCTCTTGCGGGACATAAGCATAGCAACCTCGTATTGGCTTTTTAAAGCATTTTATCATCCTGGATGTCCCACTTGAGGTTGTCCTGAAGACGTACCCATGTCAGTGGTTCTGCACCGATTCTCAAGTCGCCAGCCTGGGGGTGTGTTTTTACTGAGGCAAACTTGGAGTGCTTGACATTAAGAGGGATTTCATTTGAGCAAATTGCCCTTAGACCACTCAGTCATCTGATCAAGATCAGATTGTAAAAAAAGCTGGATGCTAGCGATCCATTTACAAATGTCAGGTCATCCATGTATTTCCAACAACATACCGTACAAGAGGAGAGAAAAAGTAATAATGATGAAAAGTATAGAACAACAGAAGATTCGAACTCATGACTCTCAATAGCCTCTAGTTCACAAGTCAGAGCCTCTATCGCTACACTACGAGGAACTATATGAACATATAACCGTATATTAAGTTATTCAATGCACATATTGCCTGTGACGTGGTAGAAAACTGACCTGAAACGTCTCAAATAGACATAATTTCATCGGTTTGCTGCTTACTTGCTGAATTCGAGTGGTGTCCTCGAACTGTGATGGCTTTCCACAACTTCCTGTCCTCCATTGCTGTCTTGAAATCTGCTGCCTCCAGTCCAGTGTCGTCTTCCAGAATGTCAATGTAGGTCAGAGCAGGTCTTCCAGGTTTCCGCCTCCCATGCTTGGGTATCCAATGAACCATTTTTGATGCGGGCTCCTCACTTCTGGAACAGTGGCCAGCAAATCGGTTTCTTTTTTGTTGATCTTGTGGCTTATTTTTGGAAGATCTCCATATCGGTTTACTACGAAAGGTGTATGTTGGCAATGTATTCAGGGTTATGAAATTAAACTTGGAATTTTGATTCATGTACTCTCCCAGCGGTGGACAAAATGTGGATAAAGAAAATTACATCAATTTCTTTTATTTTTTCTGTTTATGTCCACCGTTAGGCCATCAACCTGTTATACTTATTATAATAAATTTGCACGACTGATAACGGCTCTACTGCAGTGTAGTGGTTTCGTTACTGCATTGTGATCATCAGGTCTAGAATTCGAGTCTCATTATTCCCTAGCACCTATCATCCTCTCAACACCAAAATACAAGGAGGAAAATATTATCCCAAACAGACTACACCTTTCTTACAAATAGTGTCTGTAAGTTAATTGAACTAACAGTAGTCCCCGGACCTAACGCGTCTAATACAGACTATATCAGACTAATTTTTCTCGACACATGAGTCATTTTCAAGAAACTATTAAAAATATATAATCGATTTCACTTTGGAATGTAAATTACAACCATTAAAATAGTATTATGTACTACTTCATCTGTAGATTTTGTTTTCATTTTTCCTTGCACGTGGAGAATATTGTCATTTGAGTGAAAAAATGTGATAATGCGAATTTCACTTACAGCCATTATAATTTTTTCACTGCTTGCAAGATTAATTACGTACAGGGTGTCCCAAAAAAAGGCCCCTCATTGCGCCTATTTTTGAAAAATTGATCAAATATATTTTGGTATGTACCTTTAATGTAACCTTTAAAGGAGCATTTCGTGATCCTAACATCCTCTATTTATGTCATTTTTCATTAGATATCCACGAAAAAACCTATTCCCAAAATTTCAGTTGATTCCGATTTTGCGTTCGCGAGTTATGCATGATTATGTGTATTACACTGCTCCATAGACAATGCGTTGTAATTGTCAAATTTCACGATATCTTTGCTAAACGAATTAATCTGCAAGAAATATTTTGTACATAAACATTTTGTAGCCAGAGGTTTCCAGTGATATAAAAATCTCAACTTTTTTTGTGAAAAGTGGGGGGATGAGGCTGTGGATCACGAAATGCCCTTTTATTTGTTAGCTTTAATAAACCAAAACAAATATTTCAAACGGCTCACAACTTTTGAAGATATGCCCTTTTAAAGACAAGTACCCGTTTTCACTCTGTCAAGGGATAGGTAACAGATTGGTTGGGCTGGGTCATGCTGTAGAGTAAGATCACCAGACCTCACACCACTTGATTTCTTCATTTGTGACAAAATCCAAGATCTTTGCAAACGTATTACTGCTATATTCGCAAGTATCCGGCGCAAAAGGTTGGTATGCAACGCAATTGATGCAATGAAGACTAGGCCTGAAACCTGTATGCGTCAAGGAGGCAACCAGGTAGAGGGCAGAGCAGCACAGTAAACTCACTTCAAAAGAACCAAAGACAAACTAAACAGCCCTTTTCCGGTCATATTTTGTTTTGTTTAAAATATATACTTGTTACAAACATGTTTGTAACAAATACTTATTTATTCTTGATCATTTGATTCCCCCAAAATCCCCAAAACAACAACAAAACAAAAATATATAATACTGCTTTCACACATTTCCTGTAGAATCATACACTTGTTTTGTAATAAAATCGTGAAAAGTAGGCCTTCTTTACAAAGTCTTCAATTTCGTCCCAGAATGTGCTATTCTCATAACAGTCTAAACGCAGGACAACCGATTCTTTTGTTCTGCTTAGTCGCGCTAAAAGTCGATCGATACATGTTAAAATCAGCACAATTCCGAGATGCACCTTTTTGCAATGAAATTTATTTTCTCGGTCAAATATAAAGCAAATTTTTTTTTTTTCTTCAGTAATGTCAAATAAAAACATAGTGCTTGGATGAACATTTTTTTTAAAAATCCTGGTGTTAAAATTAAGCATCAAATTGTGTCTTTTAGTTCGCCCGTGAGCTTTTTACAGAATTCATTTTTAGCGTCTCAAACTAATATAGTTTGCTAAAGAAAGATATTTCCCACCTCTGTAAAGCACATCGTGTGGGTCTATATATTATAGTTTTGTCAGAATTTCCGTTTTATTTTACCCTTTTCCCTTCATCCTCCGAAAATGTCAAAATCAGTACTTTATCTCGAGAGCAACCAGCTGAATTAATCGATATTTCAATTGTTGTCAACCAGGTCCCTTTTCCATTGAAAACCAGGATTGCCTGACCAGCGATTTGGTAGCCCAAATCCCCAATTCTGGTAAATGAGGTGAATTTTGGAAATTTGCTCCCGTGATAGCCTGCAATTTCAATTTATAGGCTATGGATTCCATGATTATGAAAACCATTTTGTCTGTTTGTTTGTTTGTTTGTTTGTTTATTTACCTAGGATGAGGTCCATGGGAAAATCCACTGTCCAAACCTAGAACAATTCGCGTGTTATTAGAGGGGATTTTAATTTTCTGTCCCTCCTATCTCCAGGTGAATTTTGAATGACCCCCCCCCCCCCATCGCGGGTTGGCATTTTCATTACACCCTTCAGACTTGCGTTCGGGTTTGTGTAGGCCTATTTGTCATAATTTAGCGCTATAGGACCTACTTTATAAATGTATAGCTATAGCCGTGCTATATAAATATTATAAGGTACCGGTATGTAATATTATGTAGGCCTATGGGGGTGGGGTGGGTACTCAACACATTTTAACCATGACTTACAATGCAAGGCTCATTGTTGCCATAAATGATTTTTCCTTTAGGTCATTATAATAGGTTGTTATAAACTTCCATGTTTAACCTTGTATTGTTTTGGCTGCTTCATTATGACTTTCGGTGGGTTTAAGCAATTTCAAACAAACACAAACTAAAGGCACTATACCCAGTCACCTTCATGACAATTGAAACACCAGGTAATTTCTTTGCTATATTGAAGTTCTGGCAACACTCTATCCAGGCCGGGCACCCAGAGATATCGATCCACAATGCTAGTATTAGCCTAAGATTTCACGCGTGGATTTGAAAATATTTCAGCTGGTAGTCAAAAATTATGGAATCAAAAGGAAATTCTGACAAAACTATAATATATAGACCCACACGATGTGCTTTACAGAGGTGGGAAATATCTATGATTAGCAAGCTATGTTAGTGTGAGACGGTAAATAATGAATTCTGTAAAAAGCTCACGGGCGAATTAAAGGCCTATAAAAATCAAAAATATCACACTAAAAGACACAATTTGATGCTTAATTTTAACACCAGGATTTTGAAAAAATGTCAATCCAAGCACTATGTTTTTATTTGACATTACTGAAGAAAAAAAAATTTTGCTTTATATTTGACCGAGAAAATAAATTTCATAGCAAAAGGTGTATCTCGGAATTGTGCTGATTTTAACATGTATCGATCGACTTTTAGCGCGACTAAGCAGAACAAAAGAATCGGTTGTCCTGCGTTTAGACTGATAAGCTAATATTCTTATTATACCTGTTATGCTTATAAATTGAAAACAGTCGAAAACAATCATTTTGATACTGTAAATGTTCTGTTTCATCAAATTGTAAACAAAATATATACGACAGTAAGACATGGATTAGTATATGTATAGTAAGCTAAGTGAAATGACTAATATAATGATGCCGATTAAGCAAAACGATTTGATTTAATACCATATTTCGCTAATTTACTTTCTTTGAAAACCTCTTTCAGATCCGAGATATCAGCAAAGAAGGTAAAATCAGACTTCACGAAGATGTGGGGCTTTGGAACATCTCATGAGTGCACACCGAACAACTCATTCCATGCTGGGGAATTTTATATAGAACTTTTATCAAGAACAACCAGAGAAGACATTTTGTTAGGTATCATTCACCCGATCATTGCCATACTGGGATTTTTATTAAATGGAGCCTTCATGGTCATTTTTTTACGGACTAAAACGTTCAAGACAATAACAAATATTTATTTGGTCAACCTCGCATCGGCGGATTGCTTACTGTCGATATATGCAGGAGCTATAAACTTCACTGTGTCCATTGTTACGCCTTACCAACGTGATAATTCATTTTTGGGGCCGACAGGGTGTATTCTCAACGAGTGCATAATATATATGTTATATTTTGCGTCTCTTTACCTTGTATTTCTTGTCTCCGTTGAACGTTATTTGGCTATCTGTTTCCCACTGAAACACAGAATGATGAATAGCAAAAGTCGTACATATAAACTGGTTATTGGCTGTTGGTGTTTAGCAGTAATTTCTGGGGCAATCTTCATAATGCAGAAGACTATGTATGCGTCAATTTGCTTCTTGCTCCCTGAGAAGTACAAACATTATCCGAATATTTACAGTGCGTGCAGAACCAACCATAAATACTTAGACGAAGTTAAACTCGTAGCATTCTTGGTTGAAGTTGGAACATTTCTTGTAGCTGTGTTCGGTAAGTTCCTTTCTTTCTTTCTTTCTTTCTTTCTTTCTTTCTTTCTTTCTTTCTTTCTTTCTTTCTTTTTCTTTCTTTCTTTCTTTCTTTCTTTCTTTCTTTCTTTCTTTCTTTCTTTCTTTCTTTCTGTCTTTCTTTCTTTCTTTCTTTCTTTCTTTCTTTCTTTCTTTCTTTCTCATGATACCAATGAGTACTAACGTTATCCATATGACGTCACTATGACGTTCAAATAAGTCAATCTTTCCCCCTTCCTCTCTCTCTCTCTCTCTCCCCTCTCTCTTTCTTTCTTTCTTTTTTTCTTTCTTTCTTTCTTTCTTTCTTTCTTTCTTTCTTTCTTTCTTTCTTTCTTTCTTTCTTTCTTTCTCTCCACTGATACCAATGAGTACTAACGTTATCCATATGACGTCACTATGACGTAACAAATAAGTCAATCTTGATTGTATTTGTAAGTATCATATCTTAATATGGCCCAACTGGAAAATCCTTTTTTTTTGGAGACTTCATGGAATATCAATGTTTTTATTTCAATATTTTTTAGAAGTGAAAAGTTATGTCACTGCTATCTCATTGCAGTGATACATAAATAGCAGCGACATTATGTGTCCAACTCCAACAAAACCCGGAACAAGTCGCCTGACATTTGAGTTATATGCCTATAATGATGACATTCCAATCAAAAATTAAATCAAATTTAGAAATTCTTTAATTTCATGGTATTTAATTGTGGGACAAAGTGGACTTTTAAATCCTTGAAAGTACTTATTAAAAAGAGGTTTATTTGATCAATAAATAACAGGTGAACTATGATATCCCTATTCAATCCTGTGTAAAGCAGGAAACTAATTGGCCTATTACTCAGGAAAGCAATTTGGCAAAAATCAAGGTATCATTAAGTTATCAACATCATGAAAAGTATTGATGCTATTTATATAATTTTGGTATCATTTTAAAGCTTATTGTTTAGTGCTTACAAGTTACATTTTTATTCTAATCATGAAATGTCAAAAATGCGACTTTCTCCTGGTTTTGTCAGAACGGGTCACATATTTGATTTATCCAGTATGTGGGATCTATAAAGCTACAAAGTTAAAATGGAAGAAATGTGAGGTCACGTAAGGGCCTGTCCATAATTTTTGCCATTTTCACTTACGCACAAAGCGTGCATAACTTTTTACCCCTCCCCTACACGAGTTACGCACAATTCTTAGTCAGTGGGAGTGGTCTATTACGTAGACACATAATCTGATTGGAATCGCATGCTTTGGGTGTCGTCTATCAGGCTGTAGACGACCCACGTCATCATGAGCGTAACACGCTCATAGAGGTGCGCGTATGTATTGCGTTGTATGCGTAGACGCAGTGCGAATACTCGCACTCGCAAGCAGTACGCGCAACAAAAGATGTGAAGTTGTAAACAAGTTTCGTTCATTTTAGAAAAAGGGGAGTTTTTATGACGGTAACTTAATTTATTAAAATAGTATTTATCGTAGTGGATGCCGGCTGCGCCGGCATCCACTACTCCAAATATTGGACCTGCCTGTCGTCTATCACACGATAGAGGATAGTCAAAATAAAAATTCCTATCGTTTATAATCTGAATCAAATGGCGAAAGATAAACAGATACCAAAATCTTCTTCTTTACACAGCCGTGACTATTTTTTTCTTACAGGACAGTAACGCCACTTGCACATATGCATTGTTATTACCCAGTGTCTATAAATCATACACAGATTTGAGGTCAAAGGTCATTAAGGGGTCACATCCGGTATAAAACCAAATCCTATCAAAAATATTAGCTAAGAAAAACATAGGAGAGTGACGGTATATGCACACATGATTTATGTTTACCTAATGTATATGTGGTATTTTTATTTGGGGTCAAAGGTCATAAAGGGGCCACTTGCGGTATAAAACCAAAATCCTTCAAAAAGTTTTATTAGCTGAAAAATACATACGAGAGTGACGGAATGTGCACACATGAATTATGTTTACCTAATGTATATGAGGTATGTTTTATTTGTGGTCAAAGGCCATTGAAGAGTCACTTCCGGTATGAAACGAAATACTTCTCCCGCAAATTACGTAGGACGGTGACGCAATTTGCACACATGCATTGCTATACCCAGTGTCTATGAATCATACACAGATTTGAGGTCAAAGATCATTAAGGGGTTACTTCCAGTATAAAGCCAAATACCTTCAAAAAATTTTAACAGCTAAGAAAAAAATTTCTTCTTCTTCTTAGGTAGCAATTTGGTAGCTACCTGTATTTGCATTGATAAAGGTTTTAAATATACGTGGGTTAAGCCGGTACTTAAAGGTACATTCCGTTTTTGGCTTAAAGGGGTACTCTCTAGTCTGGTGGTGTTTTAGAGAGAGTGAAGGCTTGGTAGGGTATTAGAGAGAGAGTGTGTGCCGATCTGGTGGTGTTTTAGAGAGAGTGAGGGTTTGGTAGCGTATAAGAGAGAGTGATGGCTTGGTGGGGTATTAGAAAATATGGGGCCAGCCTGGTGGAGTTTTAGAGCAAATGAGTGTATGGTGGAATATAAGAGAGAGTGGGGGACCGGTGGGGTATTAGAGAGAGCGTGGTATAGTCTGGTGGTGTTTTAGAGAGAGTGGTGATCTGATGGGTATAAGAGAGAGTTGAAGCTTGGTAGGGTATTAGAGAGAGTGTGGGACACACTACCATTTCTATTTCGAAAATTTCGATATAATGCATAACCTGGTAGAGACCGTTTGTATTTCGAAATGGTTTATGTAGCGCAGTTAAAAAGGAATGAGTTAACATGCTGATACGTCAGTTCTGGAATAGTCGCCCAATTTGTTTCTTAACCATTGGAGCTCATGCTTTCCATGGGACAGGAAATGGTTGAAAGATTCGGGAAAGTCGCCCAATTGGGCTACCAAATCCTGGGTTTGGCAATTGAGTACTTTGGTGCAAAACATGTTACTGTTAACAAATATAAATATCCATTTAATGACATAATCTATGTACCCTCGTGACAGGGGTATTAGTAGAGGGACCCACTACTAGTACCCCTGTGAATGTCAAGTTTTAAGTTCACAACCTACGTACTTAGCCCGCATTTCACGCATCCCTGAGTAAGCTATTTACGTGACGTAATGCAACACGAGGTTCATTATACCACCGTCACAGCCACCGTGTATTTGGCAGGGCACTTGAGTAGGCTCAGCCATAGCATGGCAGGTGCAGTATTTTTTTCTGATAAACAAAGAATAAAACTGGTTCAGTTTTATTTCAAGAGTTCAGTCAGAAATGCAAAAACGTATTCTTCGCTATGGCCATCTTCCTTTATTAGTTACCAAAAAGAGTCAAGAAGCTCTAAAGCTGATTTATTTTTAGTGTACAATATTTAATTTGCAATATGTTTCTTTTGTGCAATAAGTTCAACAATGAAAAATAAGTGAAACATAAAAAGTAATAAAGAAAAAATCTAAAAACAAAGTTGTGCGCGTGTTCAACTTTTGTTGTACGATATTTTGATGGTTAGCCTTTATAATTAATGATTATTTTCCGAATTTAAATCAATCAATCGTTGTTTTTCATGTATATTTTTGGTTTCTTTTCTCAGGTGCAATAATTATGTACGGGAGTATAATAATTACACTGACGAGACGGAAACACGTTGACAGCAATTCATCCAAAGCAGACAACACAACCCGACAGGTCGCATTCATGTTGGTCATAAATGGGTGTGTCTTTTTTATTCTGCATCTTCCAGTAAGTTTAATCAGTCAAATACTATGTTTAAATATACAGGGGAAAGAAGAATTACGCATCGCACAATTACAAATGGAAACATTACATGCATAGGCAGATATACCAGAGTAAAAACTCCGGACATACCTGCCTGTGAAGGGACTCGAACCCCGGACCTCTCGCTTTTCGGGCGAGCGCTCTTACCACTGAGCTACACAAACTGTCCCTGATAAACAGGACTCAAGTCTGGTACTTATGGATATGAGCAGTCATGCGGGGTAAACAGTACAAACAACACATTACATGCCCGTGTACGAGATCAATTAATGATGCTTACCCGCCGGCCTAATATAATCATGCAAACAAGGGAAGAGGCCTACGCATCATACACTGGAACATGGAAACATTCAAACATTACAAACTAGCGCACGAGATCAAATTAATGATGCTTAATCGTATTCTTAATATATCAATATACAGAGCAAAGAAGAATTACGCATCGCACACTAGCACAATTAAACATGAATTTACAAATGGAAACATTACATGCATAGGCAGATATACCAGAGTAAAAACTCCGGACATACCTGCCTGTGAGGGGACTCGAACCCCAGACCTCTCGCTTTTCGGGCGAGCGCTCTTACCACTGAGCTACACAAACTGTCCCTGATCAACAGGACTCAAGTCTGGTACTTATGGATATGAGCAGTCATGCGGGGTAAACAGTACAAACAACACATTACATGCCCGTGTACGAGATCAATTAATGATGCTTACCCGCCGGCCTAATATAATCATGCAAACAATGGAAGAGGCCTACGCATTATACACTGGAACATGGAAACATTCAAACATTGCAAACTAGCGCACGAGATCAAATTAATGATGCTTAATCGTATTCTTAATATATCAATATACAGAGGAAAGAAGAATTACGCATCGCACACGAGCACAATTAAACATGAATTTACAAATGGACACTAGGGCACAAAAAAATTTGGGGTCAAAAGGTCAGGTTGACAGAAGAAAAGTCTTTCGTACGATACAAGACACAGCCGTGAGTCACGGCTGTGTAAAGAATCACGTTGAATTCAGGCTATTTTGGTTCCACATGTATAAAAAATCGATTGGTGGACAATGAAAAGATATATTTTACAGAATATGAACGTTTTTTGTTGTCGATCATGGCGATAGTTTTGAGACAGGATATACCCAAAACCGTTGTATTTTTTACCTAATGGGACTTGAAGTGCATTTGTTTTTCAGCCTATTATGCAAGAGGTAACTGTAACGCATAGGCTATTATAGGTTATTATTTATTCTACCATTTCATCTGTCAAATCTTTGTGAAGCCGTATTCAACCTGTGTGTCTTTCTGTGCATAGGCCTAAAAATACCATTCACGTGTTGATGTATTGTATGAACATGGAGTTTAACAGCTGAGATCTTGGTCGGTTTAGAACAAAAGGTATACAAATCATTGACAAAAGGGTACAATATTGCGATTTCATTGTCTAAATCAATATACAGCCTGTCTAAAAAGAAATTGTGCAAGTGAAAAGCGCCCTCTCTGGCAATTAGAAAATATCGTTGTGACATATTGCTTACATCAACGTCACGGGCGTAATCTTAGCTCTCAAATGCTGTTTGTTCTGTTCAATTTGCTTGTTTTGATCTCGAGATATGTTTAGTTAAAGACGAAAGGGTCAAATCACAATTGTGCCACTTTTACTAGGGAAGAGGGCTTTACATGTAACAGTGATAGGATCAAGTTTATCAAGAGTTCCTTCGTGAAATCAAAAGAATGCATCAATTACACAATACAAAAAATGATGATTCTCTTTTTCCACTTAAAAGAGATTAAAAGATAAAAACATATTTCACATTCTGCTGTAAAAGTTAAATACATGTGCATGTCAATGATTTTATCATGGTAAATACTGTTCTCTTAGTCACTTAAGACATGTTAAAAGACAAACAAATATTGCTCACTTATACATGCTATAGGTTAATGAACGCGTATTACTTGTTGGGAGAGATATTAGACAAAATAATGCACGCGTGCTGATGTTGATGCTTCTAATGCATGCGCTCCGAAAGGGGGGAGTGCTTTAGACGCATCAACATCAGCTTTCATTGATTTACGTGTACAGCTCTCTTCCCTAGTAAAAGTGGCACAAGTGTGATTTTACCCTTTCGTTGTTAAATAAATATATCTCGAAATTGGAACAAGCAAATTGAACAGAACAAACGGTATTTGAGAGCTAAGACTGCGCCCGTGACGTTGATGTAAGCATTTTGTCACAACGGTATTTTCTAATTGCCAAAGAGGGCGCTTTTCACTGGCACAATTTTTTTTTGAGACAGGCTGTATTATTGAGAAATAACACTTTGATGTTTTGCAAAAGTTCGTTCTACAAATTATATAATTTGAAAACTTGCTTGATTTATTGTTGTTAATGAGTTGTGTACGTTTTACAAAAGTGCTGTTGTTTCAACCGTCTTTACAACATAGCCCAAGAACCACAGGACCTACAAAAGCATATCTGTGATATTTGAATTCTTCTACACACTCACTATAAAATGATCAATGCAATTTGTTTTGCCTAAGCTAACTGCCATTCGCAAGATACTCTGAACCAACAAATCGCAACAGCTTGAAATACTTGCTAACCTAAAGATCGTTTACCACGGCTTCATATGACTATTTAACTTCATATCCCTGTTTTGGATATTGTTTGAAAGTACAAGTTGATGTAGCAACATGCATCAATATGTATTAGATGGGTTGTCAATGAAGTGTTCCTCCGTTGGTTAAACGTAATACAGGGTGTCCCAGAATGATTTATACCGGGAAAACTAAATTTTTCTAGGTATGAAGATCATTACTATATTACTACAAATCTTATGAATTATATTTTTTACATCATTTTAAATAATGCCCATATGTTTTCTATGGGTAACTTACGTTACTAAGAGAAACATACGTTACCATTAGATTGAAATGAGTACTGCAAGCTCGTTTGTTGACAATGCAAAAACTAATTGTTTTGGCATAAAACAATGCAATGTCGCCTTTAGTTCAAAAAGAAATTTTTGTTAAAGGGAAATTGATTGCCTCAAAAAAGAGTTGAAAAAGAATTGAAAATTTAGATGAAAGTTACAATTAGGATACTTTTCATTGAGCATTTTTTCTGTAATGCCCCTTTCCTAAGTACTTACAATGCAGGGTGGCGGTATAAGAAAACAATATACGGGTAATCGGGTGCGGCTTTAGTAGTAAATTTTAATAAGTTGTTCAAATTAATGGTAACGTATGTTTCTGTCACGTAGGTTACATTTGAACTTCAAGATGCCCGAAAAGTATGCTGGAAATACGTTAATGAAATGGTATTAATAAAGTTTATCAGGTACACCTGCGGCTATAATTTGCTCAACAGTTTATAGTTACTTTTTTGTTTGAATTCTGCACTTTATGGTAACGTATGTTACATTTCTTAACCATACGGTCTGAATTTTCGAATGTCCTAGGATTTCTTTCTCATACATAAATCATGTGGACCTGCAAACATTACTATCAAATAACTTGCATGATAAACCGTATAGGACACGCTGGTTCAATTACAGTGTTTGCAACGACTAAGGAATGTGTTAACATATCGGGATAACGTAGGTTTCACGAAACCTTGCGACATATTTCGATGGCATTTTTAAAAACTCAATGTAGCAACACAGTGTTTTGACCATCAATATCTCACACAACCTTACGTGGTTTATAAAAGCAATGAATTCAAGATTAAAAAACCTAACCATTTTTGTAGTGTAGTCTGGTTGTTTGATTATACAAAAGAAATGAACAATTAAAGCATTCGTGAAAATTATAATTCAATGTGTGCGACACGATGTGTTCCAAGTACTGCAGATTTATCGGTTTCGACCCTTACGCTACATGTATTTGTGTTGCGTAATGCTTAACTGGCATACGTTGATGTTGATTTACGCCAGCGTAAGTTGGGACTTTTTAATATTGATACGAGCCGTGACAAAAAACGAATAAACTATAGTAGTGTATTGTAGAAATGCATTACTATTATTAGTATTATTTACACTGTTATTATCTTTTTTACGCAGGATAAGATCGTCGGGACAACGAGGCTTTTGGAATCAATATTCAACATAACGGCCATGAAACACGCGGATTTTTTTACATTCGATTGGTATGCTAAGGTGTGCATTTATGTAAATTCAGCAGTTAACCCACTAATATACGGCTTAACCAACAGCCGCTATAGATCACAGCTAGTAAAGGCATTCGTACCTAGGTACTTTCTTAGACGAAAAGAAACCACTTCTATCAGTCATACACATGTAACAGCTAATACATCAAATTAACATGAGTGATTTCTGCAAAACCAAGGTTGACGGGCTTCATTAACATGAATTTGCACGAATACAGCTGGCAGCATCTAGCAGTAGCTATTATGAGTTCATGCCATGGTTATATTCCTAGTCTTCAGTGGCGGATTTATGCTGTCAGGGAGACAGCAGTTGCTGACAAGGCCCCTTTTGTATTTGGCCCTACAGGGACCCGGGTATATTTCTGATTCTTAGGTTGCCCCTCCTCTCCTTCTTTCTCATTAAACACATAAGTGTAAAGAACTAGCAGCCCTAGGTAGGCCTATGTGGCAAATCTAGGGCCCTACCCCGAATATATGCAATTTGACAATTGTTGACCCGAGGTCAAAGGTCAAGGCCCCCAGGGCCGAAATATAAATATGCATAATGTTATATATACCGATAATACCGTTTCTTACCAAAAAAAATAACACCAGGTCTCCGAGGCTGCAGCTGAGGTGGTACACTGATAACCCTAGAGCATTATACAGTCACAAAATAGGCCCATACACGTAGGTCATCTAGGTCCCAGGGCCACAATTGTTATAACTAAGGGACATCACATTGACCAGGCTGGTTCTAAAACGGCGAAGACCTATGGCCCATATGTGGACGGATTTGCCATACCCCTAGTGACTTTTGACACTTTTGGTCCAGATATCCAAGATAAAGGGCTCCCAGGGGCCCAAATGTCAAAACAACTAAAGCAGCTTCAGGGCTCGATCTAATTAGGTCCACTGATATCACTGAGCATTTTATCTTTACATGAGTACATGAGCTTCGCAGGTCAAATATTATGAGCCTCCATGGCCCCATACCAATTGTCATAGTTCATTGAATTTACAACAGTATGATAAAACAGGCAAAAATAGTATCTGCTTGCACAAGATTTGCAATTTAAAGAGAATTGGACATTGCTCATTAAAATGAAGCTAGTATAATGGACAATATGAGTGTACCCTTTTATTTAATGACAGAAAATATTGTTAGGAACACTTGAGGTTTTAACTTTTAAAACCTACATTTTGGTCAAACATTATGCTGGGATAGGTCGTTTTCAACAGATTGACCACATTCGCCTTGCTATAAACTTTGAATTGCGTTATCTGTTGACCTAGTGTTAACTTTCGTTCGATATAAAAAAAAAATTCTGATTGGAAGAAGGGAAAACTTGAGGTTATGACAAAAACCAATTACACTTTTGGCCTATTTCCCACTAGATCTCACATAGCTCTTGTGGTGCATGCTATGCACTCAACCGTGTAGTATAACCACAGACTGCGTAAAGACTAGACTCGCTGTGCTTGGAAAGATATGTGTGTACTCGGGTGTATCGAGGTGGAAACTGTGCGTATGCATTTATAAGAGAATCGTTTTTAGTGAAACCTTTTCATATGTTTTTTTTTACATTTGAGACCCTGCGCCTTAGAGCCCCAAATGTTAAAACACATGGAAATGTTTGGCTACAAAACGATTCTCTTATAAACGCACCCCTGCACAGTTTCCAATTCGATACACCTGAGCACACACATTTCACCAAGCAAAGTTAGCCCAGTCTCTACACAGTTTGTTTTATACTACACGGTTGAGTGCATAGCATGTGAGAGCTGTGGGAGCTTCTAGCTGACGACAAGTGGAAAATACGACATCTGTGATTGGTTTTTGTCGAAACCCCGAATGTTCCCTTCATCCAACGATTCCCGCTAAAAACACCTTTTTTCATTACGTCAACAGATGACGCAATTCAATGTTTATAGCAAGGCGAATGTTGTAAATCTGCTGAGAACGGCCTATTCACGCACAATATTTGACCAAGATGTTGGTTTTAAAAGTCAAAACCCCGAATGATCCTAACAATATTTTTCAATTTTTAGGTCATTAAATGAAAAAGGACACTTATATACAAGATATTTTTTATTTTGTACTAGATTAGTTTCAATGAGCAATGGCCAATTCTCTTTAAATTACAAAACTTGTGCAAACAAAATTCGCCTGTTTTAACATTTGTTAATTTAATGATCAATGACTTTGCTTTAAAGAGCGCTTAGAAATTGATATGCAAAGTAATTTATAGTAAATATAGCAGCTACATGGTTCTAAGTTCATACACCCGTAGAACTACCTTTACATGAATACACGAGCCTCATATGTCCAATTTTATGGGCCACAGTACCCCAATATTATTATAACAAAAGGCCAGCCGCTTCTTAATGAATAAAGCGACTTCAGAGCACTGCACTCGTTGGTATATATAAACGAGTATAATACATTGACAGGGGTACTTGACCCCCGAATCAGGCGGCATAGGCAGCGCAACACGTGACGTACGAGGATGGCGAAGATACAGGGCTGACAGCCCCATTCAAAATACACGGTTAGCAATTACAAATGGAAAATTAACATACTTACAGTGTGGTACATTGTCGTACCTCAACGGTTTTAGAGTAAGATAATTTTGTTTTTACACCATATAACAAATTTAGAATTGTTTGTCAAGATTTCATGATTATGTGTTAATCCAATGGCAACCTCAAAATTGGCGATATCGCTTCCATCACCGCCTGCCCCGAATATGTTCCATAGAAATGGCCCTCTATATTCATGCGGGTATGCCTTTATATCAAAAGGCTCAAATATATCTGCTTCCAGGGACCTCCGCCACTACTCCCCATTCCAGAAAAATACAGCACTAATTTTTTTGGATTAAAAAAAAATATTATCCTGTTTTGCTCAATCCTAATCCTAGTTAGTCCTTACTGGCAATGAAAGTAAAAATTTAATCTTTGGTCAATTTTTGGAAATAAGGCCCCAAACAAGTATTTTTAGGTCTTTTTTTTTCCGACGGTGTAGGGATGGGTGAGGATTGCTCCATGACAACTGAAAGAAAAAGAAATATTCCTTGTTCTTATCCTGTTAAAATATGTACTTATTCGATAAAAACCTTGATTAGGATATAAACAAAACAAAATAAAACA
Source organism: Amphiura filiformis (assembly GCF_039555335.1). Classification (NCBI taxonomy): domain Eukaryota; kingdom Metazoa; phylum Echinodermata; class Ophiuroidea; order Amphilepidida; family Amphiuridae; genus Amphiura; species Amphiura filiformis. Next base: position 61,155,172 of record NC_092641.1, read on the forward strand.
AAAAACCCATAAGGAAATAAAAACAAAAACGTGAGTGTTCAGGAGGAGACATATGAACCTGACAAAATTTAATCGCAAGCATGACTTAATTTGTCATGGTTTTGGGGAAATTACCCTAAATTTCATTTGACCCCAGTTCTGTGTGCACCCTATAGTACACTGGTATACATGACGCAGCAAGTTATGTGAATGTGTTGTGTAATCTGTGAAAGCAGTATCAGCATCTTGAAGGTGTTCGGTCACATACCAGATATTACCCCTCTAAATGACTTTTCAAACTAATTCATAACATAAAACTGGCTATACAGGGTTTCCCAGAAAAAAATACCGGGCGAATGAATTTGGACGTAAGTCGAGAAATTGACACCAAAATCCAAAAATCTAAAAATCACCGTGTAGCCCATCTTTTTCTGCATCTTATACGCTAATTTTACTGGAATCAGTTGACTAATTGCGAAGAAATTAGCGATTACATAACGCTTTCGTCAATTCACTTCATTCCAAGTTTGAAATGCGCACAATGTGCACCACTAGTGGTTAACTGTCAATGGGCTTCTTAATTTGTACCGTGAAATCATTTTCGTTCATAATCTGTTTCTTGCAAAACATTTAATTAGGTTTTTTTTAAATCATTTAAAACTTCAACATTAATGTTGCATGGTATCAAAATCACACGTAAAGCTGTAAGCTGTTCATTGCCATTCTTGGCTCAAACGGTCTTTGGAAAGTTAAAATATAACATATATATTTGCACAACCTAAAGAATTAAAGTTAGAAAGCTTCCAATTGCAGAAGTTTTGAGGAAAAACTGTTATTTATCTTCAGCGAAAGCGTGAATAACATTACGCCGTCGGATTATAAAATAGAAAATGTGGACTGAATTTAATGAGATACACAAACTTTAGGAAGCGGTGAGCGAGTATGAAAAAAGCGCCTGTTGATCAAACTTGGAATGAACTCCATTGATGATTTAGATGATACT